>NW_018165435.1:146328-149205 GCF_001263595.1 Phalaenopsis equestris | reverse complement strand
GAAAACACAACAAAACTCGGAATTCATATATAAAATCAAAGTCATACAAACTACAACGATAAATAAACTTATCTCTAATTTCTCCCCAAGCAAACTCCTCGAAGTTCCTCTGAATCTCTTCCTTTCTTTACAGCACACGGAATTCCTCTTTGAACCGGCAAGGAGGAAGAAATCTCTCACTTCCCTCCACTCTTACAATTTCTCGAAGAATTCCTCACAATTTAGACTCTCTACACTTTTTCACACTTCAATTTTGAGTCTCCTTTCCTCTACTTTCGGCCAAAGTCTTCTCTTTAAAGATGTGGATGAGTTTTCTCAAGAGTTGCCTAAGTACCCCTCTAAAATTCGTCCTCATCCAATGCATATTTGGACATAACCGCCGAGCTCACCGACGACGGCCTCGAGGGCGCCGTCAGCGGGCCTTCGAAGTGAATTAATTCTTGAGTCTCGGGAAAAGTCCGTCGTCGGCGCCGTTGGGCTCACCGTCGACGCCCTAGTTCAAATCTTCACATTTTGGTCCATTTTGCTCCAAATTTGCTTCTTTTTACATCTTTTTGCCCTAATGACCCTAATTCATCATTTCTGCAACAAAACATCAAAAATACATTTCTTTAAAGTCCAATATCATCAAAAATAATATAAAATAGGTATGAAAATCTCAACATATTTCCTTTGGTCAATAAATATCATCAATTTTAAATGATTGATATCAATCTCAAAGATCCAAGGCAAAATGAAGGATAAATAACTTTACAATATGTTCTTTAAATCTCTTATTCATCTTTTGTAGTTGTGTGTCTAAAATGGCTATTAAAATTGTAATTTTATAACGATGTTTTATTGTAATAGTGAATGAACCCAAAAATGATTCTACTTCAAAATATGTTCTTATATACTTAAGTTAAAAGGTTTGTGTATGCCTTCGAGATGCTATCTTTGTAAATGAGATGAGGAGACTGCCGCTCATCTTTTCTATGATTGCCAATTTGCTCGGGAAGTTTGGCGCTCGGTTGGGTTGTATTTTGGTATCAATTGGACTTCGAATTCTTATGATAATCGTGAATGGAGGAATTATATCAAAGTTTGGAAGGCTGCACCTTTTTACAGAGAAACTTTGGAACCTTGTCCTTTTGTTATTCTTTGGTTCCTTTGGTCTACTAGGAACGCTCATAAGTACGAGACTCTCCCTTCTACAGCTGCTCTTACCACTTCACATATAATTTCTTATTTTCTTAAAGCTTCTCGCCTCATTGCATTAAGCTCTAATTTGCCTCAGAGGGGTAGGAAGGCCCTTCTGATACGGTAGCAACCCCCCTCTGTTGGTTGGATTAAACTTAATGTAGATGGGAGCTGGACTTTATCTGTTGTTGGGACGGGTGGAATTTTTCGTAATTCTTCGGGGAGATGCCTTTGTTACTTTGCCTCAGGTTTGTGCTGTTACTTTGCCTCACCGGTTTGTGCCTCAACACCTTTAGAGGCTGAGTTTGGAATGCTTTGGAATGCTTTACACATTGTTGTGACCTTACATCGCCATGCTTTAATTATCGAGATTGATTCTATGGCTATGTTTAATATCCTAAATAAGAGCACCTTCCCTACCTGAAATGTCATTTGTCTATTTAACATGATTCAGGGGTTCATTAAAAGGCATAATTTGGTTTTTCAATTTAATTTTATCTATAGGGAATGTAACACTGCTGCTGATTGGTTGGCCAAACAAGGTCTCCAACAAATTATTGTGGGTGTGGTGCCCCCTCCTCAACTTCAAATACTTTTAAATGAGGATTTACTTACTGTGCCTTATATCAGAAGATAGAGGGATTTTATATTTCTCTATTATTTATGCTGCTCCGTTTTTATTGGTTCATTTTACTGTTTAGTTGTTTGATTTCTTCATGTTTTATTCTGAGTTGCATTTTGGTAGCCTTTTTCAACCCTTTTTGACTTCGAATTTGGACCGTGAGGCTGGTTTTCATGTTTTATCTTGCTTGGCCTGCTCTTTTTGGATGTCCTGCTCTTCATTTATGGGTATTGGAGTTGATAACTTTACCATGAGATGTATGGAGCTGCTGCCTTTCAACCATGAGATGGATGTATGGAGCTGCTGCCTTTCAATTTCGGACATCTGAGAACTGCTTGGAGCGGCAGAGATGGTTTATGCAGAAGTTTTGTGGAGTTCCTCACTGCTTGCAGGTTTTGGCATTTATTGTTGCGGTCTTCACTGGATCTATAAGCCGTCAGTTTGACAATGCTCCTCGACACCATTGTTACTATGGATTTTTATGCATGCTGTTATTTTGGGACTTTATGTACATGTAATTTTTTGGGTATGCTTTTTCTTTTGGTATACATTTTGTATGATTACATGTACCTTAGGTTTGTTTCTTTGTGTTGCGTGTACTGCGGAGAGTGGAACCCCTAGGGGTTTGTTGTATTTTTTTTTATTTTTAGATGGGGATCCACTTTCCCTCCCTAACTATGTAATTTTCTTTTAATTAACGTGTAAGGAGTCACGAGCTGCTCTTTAATTTATATATATATATATATATATATATATAATTTAAATATTAAATTATTTAAATTTTTTTCCTAACATTTTTATTATTAATAAAAAAAATTCTATAGTTAAATTTTTTTTAGATAAGTACAAACTTTATGATAATATTTAAAATGTTTATTAAACTAAAATTATAATTATTATCAAGCATTTGATTTTAGTGAGGTCAAAAGTTTATTTGACTTTAAGGGTGGCGAAAATTTTTTATTTGAGTTTAATAGAGAGCAAATTTTTTGTTTTATTTTAAGGGGGTGCAAGATTTTTAGTATCTAATATAATAATAATGAGTTTAACAAAATTTTAGGGGGAGTCCCCCCCCC
>NW_018165435.1:117143-146228 GCF_001263595.1 Phalaenopsis equestris | reverse complement strand
AGACCTCAACCAAAAGTGAGGTCAACAGTATGATAGCTACAATTGGGTGATGGTGATCGAAAGGCTATGGATGATAGTGGCGGTTGAGCTATCATAATAGAGCATCAACAGTAATTTGCTCAAATGGTAGTGTTTCTGCAATGGTAATAGTTTGAAGGTGGTAGCAAACTGACAAAGGTATTGTTCAGATGGTGGTGGACGAGCGATGACAATCTAACGATGGGTGGTAACAGTCAAGTAATAATATTTTGATAGTGATGATCAAACAATAATGACCTAATAGAAGTAAACAAAGTAACACCAATGGTTGGGTGGCGGTGATTAGACAATAATGGACTATGATGATCTAATGATGATGGATACCTAACGATGATGGACTGATCACAGTTTAATAGTTGTGTCAAGCGATGAATATTCAAACATAGTGATTGAATGGTAGTAAATCAATAATGATGATGTGCAACGAAGATCCCATTTAGGTTTTCAAATAGAGCTCACAAATTCTTGAAATCTCTGAACTTTCTTCTATCTCAATTCTTAGTCAACCCTGGCACCGCCTTGACGCTCCCCTGGAGTCCTCCTCAATTCTTCTCCATTTTTCTTGTTTGTTTCTTTTTTTTAACTCTTTTTTAAGCAAAATAATGTTTAGGACAAATGATTCAAAAAATCTTTAAATTTTTTTCTTCAACTCAGTATGTGAAACTAATGGGAACCCTTCGAGCTAACGAAATTAGTAATATTATACGAGAACGTATTGAACAATATAATAGAGAAGCAAAGATTGTGAATACCAGTACCGTACTTCAAGTGGGCGATGGCATTGCTCGTATTCATGGTCTTGATGAAGTAATGGCAGGTGAATTAATAGAATTTGAAGAGGGTACCATAGGTATTGCTCTGAATTTGGAATCAAATAATGTTGGCGTTGTATTAATGGGTGATGGTTTAAAGATAAAAGAGGGAAGTTGTGTAAAAGCAACAGCAGTACTCAACCACACAAACTCTAGGTTTTTTCCATAAAAGGCACAAAACTTGTTCTATAAGAGTTCAATCATCAAAGTAGATAAAGGCTTGTGCTTTAGGCTTCCTTTAAAATTACCGCTTCACCTCCAAGAATTTTTAAAATCGCATTGCATCATTTTGATATTTTGAAAAAATTTTATTCAGTATGTTTTGGTGCACGAACAATGATATTATCATATTTAACTAATTTTTGTTGCAAACTAGTGATAGAGTAATTTAGAATATTATTTTGGTTTAGGAATTTTTTTGTTATCTCCATCACTTTTTTTCATATCAAAATATTATCATTTAATAGGATCAAAAGCTTATGCATAATAATTATATAAGACATGTCATTCAAATGATTACAAACTTCAAGATTTTATTACGACTTGTATATTTACTAAGCTAAATTAAAAAATTTTATTGAAGCTCCCATTAATGTGCAGATGCCTCAAAAAATATTAAATTCTTTTTAAAAGTTATTTTCTTAGGAAAAAAAATCTTCAATTGGATATTCATCAGTGATCCTAGAAATATTATTTAAAACATCAATTGGATGAATTTCTTAGCATGTCAAATGGTGTTAAAAATAAATTTAGTGATCAATATTTATTCATAGATTTTAATGTTATTAAACTCTAATATGGCATGATATTTAAGTACAAGTGATGATTGGATGCTAGAATCCGAATTAAAAAAAAATATTAATACCAAATAAATAGGGTATTAAATTGAGCTAATCGTTGTAACAACCTTAAGAGGTTGTTCATACCCAATCAAAAGTTAGGGTTGTGTTTAGAGTAATATCTCTGAAGCCCGGACAAGTCTTCATGTGAAAGAAACTATCATCCTAGAAGCTAAAGGTAGGGAAATGTTTGATGACCATAGTGGATTATAATAAATCATTATTATATAATTGTTTAATCAAAGTTAATGACCCAAAGTACCAATATTTTAAAGAAGGTTTTGTTTTTCACTTCTTGAAGAGTAGTTGATTAGTGCATCACTTATTTGGTGTCATTATCCAATATGTTTTGGCCAAACATCTGAAAGCTCCTCCTTAGGTGTTGAAGATGATGAAGAGAGCAAGAAAACAAAGAAGAACCTCATCCATAATGATGAATAATATACTAACACCTTATAGATCCAATATTGCACACATTGTTTTAGTGTGGATATGAAATAAGCATATGTATATATCTTGCCTTCTTCTTCCTTTTTATGTAACTATGATTGGAACTTTTTGCCATGATAATGATGGGGTGTGTTGATGTTAGAATTGTAGCTAAGCTCTTTTCCTATGCTAAGGTGGTCATAAATGATTCTTTTATAAAATTTTATCTTTTATGGGGTGTTGATGTCAGATAACACTCCAAATCGTGACACATAGTGAAAAATATTAAAATTAATCTTTCAAAGATCCTTTACCAATCCATTATTATTTGTTAAAGAATTACTCAAAGACATAAATTATAGGCAAGAGGTCGAGGGAATCCACTAAGCATATTTGATCTATTTAAGGGTATTTATTAGAGCACTACTTGAGTATACTAACTAGTGTACATACAAGTTGAAAAAATCTATCAAAATTTTTTGCTGGTGTTACTTGATGATTTTCACCAGTATGAAAGATGTTGAAAGTGATCCATCAATAATTTTTAACTTATTTGAGTTTGATTATCATAGTGTGGCTCAATTAGATTAATCTATGTGAAAGTTATCTTAACAAATTCATAAAATTGTTTTGCCTATTCAGGATTATTTATTAAAAAGTTTCTCAAGGTTGTTAACTTATATGAATGAGATTAAAAAATCCATTAAGAATTTAAACCCATTTGTGGTTATTTGTTGTCAAAGAGTTACTTAGTAATATAAACTAATATGAAACAGATCAAGATAAGTCCACCAAAGTTTTTATATGCCTAAGATTGTTTATGACAACATGACTTGATAATTTTGACCTTTATGAAAGATATTGAGAGAAATTCATTAACAATTTTTTACATATTTGATGTATATACATGATCTATATTGGATGACTTTAACATAAATAAAAGAGGTCAAGAGAAATTCATTAAATTTTTGACATATCTAAGCTTGTTTGCTAGTTACTCGACGATGATAACATGTATAAAAAGGGTGGAGAAAAATCAATCTGATAATTTTTAGCGATTTGAGATTATTTTTCGAAATATTACTCAACAACTTTAACCTATTTGTGGCTATAAATAAATCAAGTTTTCGGTCAGGTACTTATGGTTGAAGTCAATTAGAGCTTATTCATAATCATTTGATTAAGTAATTAAATAAACTTTAATACGATCTTAAATACTTGTTGCTCAATTCATTTATGTTCATAAATAGTATCATTCAAAGCTTGTAAACAAACTCATTAAGAAGCTCAATGAAAACTCATTCATGCATAATATCATTTAATTTTTTGTTGTTTTCAAGGCTCAACAATCTTTGTTTGATACAACTTATTTATTTTTCAAATTAGTTGTTTGTATAAACTTTGAGTAAAGCTCAATTATGACTCTTTTATATTGTTGAATGAGCTACTTATTGAACATTTCAATAATTACTATATAAATTGAGCTGAAATCAAGCTCTAACAGATTTTTGATAAAAAAAAACTAAAGCTTGAGCACATTTATAAAAGCTCAAATTAAGTTAAGTCGGGCTTTAAATGGCTTTTAAGCTTTGAGCATGAACAAGGACCTGCTCATCTCAGCTCATTCATTTACAACCCTTAACCTATGTGAAAGAAGTCATGAAAAACTCACTAATATTTTTTTCTTACCTATCCAAGGTCATGTGTCATAATGTGACTTGATGATGTTAAACTCCACCCAAAAAAAAAAAAATCAAATTGAATTTCTATATTATGACAAATTATTCCTTGATTGTAAGGGGAAAAATACTATATGTATCCTAAATCAAATGTGTTGAAATCTAGATCATTACATTATTTTTTAGACCATAACTATAGCTTTATCCAACTAGAGATTCACTTGAAATATTATCTTAAAAACTCATTTATTTGAAATAAACCTTAAAAAGATTATTGCTAGTAATAATGCAGTAGAAGCATACAAAAATATTGAATTAAGAGATTGCTCGACTATGACTATGTCTAAGATGTTAATATGAATATCATTTTAAAGCAACAACCAGAGTTTCCCCCTAATCTAAATCTATTTTCCATGTAACTTCTACAATAATGGATGATAGAAGAGATGGTTTTTCTAACTACAACCATGCATAAGACATTTTCCTTTTGATGTTGTTGTCAATTTTTTCCCTAGTCATGATTTGTTTCTTTAAAAAATGATTAGGGAATGCCCTATTATAGGCATGCCCAAAAAGTTGATGCAAATGATCTCTCAAGTTGTTATGAAGATTACCCCAACCCAAACCATCAAAGAGTCGTTCCTTTCCAATAATGTCAAATTGTTGTGTACAAGAAAATTCATGGTCATAAGGTACGAGAATCTAACATTCTTATAACTTTGCACGAACACCATTAGGGTTGTAAACGAGCCGAGCTTGAGCGAGCTCAGGCTTGGCTCGTATTCGGCTCGTTCGAAATAGCCCGTGTTCGAAATCGGCTCGTGTTCGAAATAGGCTCGTGAATAGTGTGTTCGTGTTCGGCTCGAAATTGACTCGTTAAACTAAAATTGAGAAAAATAGATGTAAAGTGTGGGATTCGGACCTGGATCAAATCTATACAAAAGAAGACACTAACCACATAGCCACATGAGATGTTATGATTTAAACTTAGACAAATATATATAATATATTATTATATAAATAATATATGTAATATATTGTTATATAAAAAGTTATATAATTTTTTTTTTTTTGCAAGCCATTTCGAGCCGTTACATTTCGAGCTTAAAAATTTGTTCTTGTTTGCTCGTTAGGCTTAACGAACGAGCCGAACAAGAGTTGTTCACGAAGCCGAACACGAGCTGTTCACGAACAACGAGCCAAATTGACAGCCCTAAACACCATCATACAAAAAAAAACATAGAAAGCACCCAAATTTTGTTATATAAGAATTTGTTATATTTTAATGATACATTTTCTTCCCATTTCAATATACTTTTAACAAAATTTATGTGATATATTACACTAAAAGTTTATATTTAGCGAACAATTCTGTTATATTTCATAAGGGCCATTTTGGGACCGCTTTTTTTCTTCTTATTTTTATTTTGGACGCCTAAACTTTAATTTTTACATACATACCACTTTGCACGTCACATTTTAGAAGTCGAAATGGTGGTATTTTTTATTGATAGGGAAAGCTTGGGTTGGTGTTATTGTACAAATCAAGGTTTAGATGTTAGATATATAAATAGATAGGAATTTTGTGCTATGTATGGAAATGCCCCTTTTATTTCCCTTTTTTTTTTTTTTTTTTACTCTTAACTCTTATTTTATTTTGTTTTTATTTTACATCAAATAAAATATATAATTTTTATATGTTTTGAGGTATTTTAAAAAATAAATTATTATTTTTTTTTCATAATAAAAATAAAATATAAAAAATTGCCCTAAACAAACATTTATTTACAATAAAAGCAAAATATAAAAATATAAAAGTGGTGGCAAAATATATATATATATATATATATATATATAGTCGACCGACAAATGAACCAGTGAGCTGATAAAGACGAGCAAAAAAGCCAAAAACCACACCATTGTTCATATGATGCCACAGATCTGGCCCATAATGTTCTTTTCCAAAAAGATATTATTTATTTTATAATTTATTAAAAAATTTAAGGGCATTTACATAAATACCACACTATTCCTATGGTATTTACATAATCTTATACCAAAATTTTAAATTTTACATTTATAACACCCAGATCTTTCAAATTGCATAAAAATTACCATTTTACCTTTTCTTCTTGTAATAGCACTTTAGAATCAACCTTTAAAGCCAACCCAATAAAACAATCAAAGTGAACTTCAACTGGATCCAAATTTCAATCTTGGAAGATTTACATACATACCAATCAATTCCTATGTATTTACACAACTTGAGCCAAAACTTCATTTTTTGGAAACATGCCAACATTACATCTACGTTTTTTTTTGTTAAAATAGTGGTATTTTTTATGTGGTATGAAATTAGTGGGTGGTATTAATGTAAAACAGAAAAGTATAGGTGTTAGAAATGTAAATACATAGGAATTGGATGGTATGCATGTAAAAGCCCATTTAATCTAACACCAAAAATCAATTGAACCGAACATGTCGATTTCAAATTAATCAACCCAAAGCTGGAAAAATGACACCTCATGCAGATATGCATGCGGTGCCCGATCTCCACTATTGATCACCGCAAAGACGAATTTTGATAGGCCCCACTTTCAACTTTAAAAAAAAAAAAAAAATTTATTGCGGTTATCGACGGTGGAGATCATGCGATGTCAGTACGGAATAATTTCTCCTCATGGGTTCAAATATACCACTATTCTTAACATTTTAGAACTAAATTATACTTTTTCATGCATAGATAAAGTGCTACTAATGTAAGCATCAAAGTTTAGGTGTCAGATATGTAAATAAATAGGAATTGTGCGACATTTATGTAAGTAAATCTTCCTAGAACTTGTTAAAATGGGTGAATTTCAGAAACCTGTAAAGAATTACTCTAATTTTTTACAAATGTGCCAAAAAAATAAATGAATGTGGACATAATTCATCATCAGAAAAATAAAAAAAAAAAAGCATCAAAATTACATTTTACAAATCCTCTACCCAACATGCAGAAGGAACAAACCAACCATATTATACAGCGGTTAAAAACTTAAATTATGATTACAATAACCTTAACAAACCTGTTTAATCTCAAACACTAATACAAAAAACACATAAATAAACATAATGTAATCAGGCTAAGAAGGGAGTTCTGGAGTGTAACGATGGCCTGTGATTTCTGCTAAGAGGAAGCAAAACAAAAACCTCATGAATTTGCTGTCTGGAAACTTCTGATTTATCCCTGTCGATGGCGTAGCAAATGTATACGGTGTCGATAACATTTTCGAGCACATGAACGAAGTAACCCAACACAATCATGAGAAGAAGCCATGCGAGAGCTGCGACGAAGTATGTCTCCGTGCCGAGGTCGTCGGTGGCCTTTAAGATTGCACAAGCCTGCATGCAACAAGAACACATCAGAAAGTGATTAAAGTTAGAGCAAACTTGCATTGAGATTTTGGAGGCCAAATTCATCACTGAAAGGTTTTGTATATACAATCGCAGTATTTGAGAATCTTTGTTCGGACAAAAAAAATAAGATATTTTTTTATACAATATGCCCAAGCCTTTTTTAGGTCTGCCTTCACATTAACATACATCAGATCTAAAACATCTACTCTCCTAACTGTGTCATGAGAAGGTCGATGTAAAAATAGGGTTAAAAAAATAAAAATAAAATAAAATAAAATTTTATAATAAAATGAAATCAAATCTAATAATATAAAAGTATATAAATTCAAGTATTAAATTATCCAGAAGAAGATACTTTAATCAAATATGAAAACTCCAATATAAATTATAAGAAATTCAATCTTATGAATATGGGACTGGAAAATCTAGAAAATTGGTCAGATTACAGCTCTTTGGTAACCTGACTCGACACTTTATAATTAAATCAAATCTAATCATATTGAAGTATTAAAATTCAAGTATAAAACCGGAAGAAGTTTCTTCAATCAAGTATGAAAAAATCCCATAATAAATAGAAGAAATTCAACAATAATGATTATGGCATTGAAAAATCTATAGAATTGGTCCGATATAGCTCTTTTGTAGCCTGACACTTTATAATAAAATCAAATCTAATCATATCAAAGTATATAAATTCAATTATAAAATTATCCGTTAGAAGATTCTTCAATCAAATATGAAAAATCTGATAAAAAATAGAAGAAATTCAACAATAAATGAATATGAGACTGAAAAATCTAGAAAATTGTTCCAATCTAGCTCTTTTAGCCTGACTTGATTCCTTATAATTACCAAAAAAGTTTGCCTTTTCTATGACCAAATTAGTTTAATTGCATCGCATCATTAACACTTCAAGTTGTCCTCCACCTTAAGAGGCATTCGCCCAGGGTTTATAAATTTTTTTTTCTTTTTTCTTTGTATAATTATGCATGTTTTGGTAATGGAACAATGTCATTGTACCTTCATAATGAAACTTTACTGCATTGTATCAAAAAATAAAAAAATAAAAAAAAAAGGCAAACAAGCTAAAGAAACCAAATTTAATATATATACGCGGAAGCGTGGTGGGTTTAGGCATTATTTTACTGTAGATAAATACTCTCATCAATAATTTTAAATTTAAATGGAATCTAAACAAAACATTGAATGGTTAAATCTAGAGATATCAAATAAAAATAAAAACATTATTTCTTCATATCATCATAAATTTATATGCAAGTTTTCTAAAGATTTTAGACATGAATTACATTCTGAAAATAAAATAATGAATAGTATAATAGATTTACAAATATCTTTAGCTAATAGATTTACAAATATCTTTAGCACAAATATCTTTAGCTGAATCTTTAAAAATACATCAAGAAAAAGTTTATAGAATTATTGAAAAATTCACAGAGATTTTAGGTGATATAAAAAAATTAGTTTTAAAAGAAAACTTAGAATATATTAAGAGACAAAATGATGATATATTAAAAAGAGTTTGGACAGATCAGAAAAACTTAGAGATGATAATTTCTAAAATAGAAACTTTATTAAAAGAACCTAAACAATCCAAAAATATGTTAGATATAGCTAATGAAAAAATTAAAAGAGTTGAATCTTTACTTTTAGAAATTAAAGGAATTATTTTAGCATGAGTAAGTTTGAAGAATTTCAAATTTATAAAGATACTTTAGAAGAAGCTAAAAAATATCATGATGAAGCATTAGGATTAACAAATTACTCAGGAATGTAAGGAAGTGATAAAATTTATCCTAAAATATTAAATTTTCAGACAATAATATTAATACAATTATATGAAAAAATAATAACTATTGAAGATAAGTTAAAAATTATAGAGACAAATATTATTTCTAAAGGAAAAGAAATTATCCCATATAGACCAATAAGTTATAAATCATGGTAGGAGGAGAAAAATCTATATCTATATTTAAGAAAAAATCACCCAAGTTTGATAGAAAGATATCTGAAATAGTAGATATTGAATCACAATTAGATAAATTTAATAATAAAAACTTAGATTTAGTTAAAATTAAAAATAAGATGTACGAAAATTCTTTATTATCCAAGTTATCCATAATACAAACAATAGCCAAACAAAAAGTAAGTTGTGTATCAGATTTAGATCAATTAAGTTTACCAATAATAGTAAAAGATAATTGGGAACAAATTAGGCAACAAAAAATGACGCAATTACATATAGGCTTGATTATGATTGGAGTTAAAGGATTAAATAGAAAAAATTTAGGAACAAAAGCTTTGGTAGTAGTAATGGATAATAGATGGAGTGATTTAGCAAAATCTATAATTGGATCATTTGAAATAGATATGAATGATAATGGAGTCATCATATACTTTGTACCAAATTTTATTATGGATACTAGAGAATGTATACAGTATTTGAAAATAGGAATCAAGACTAAAGGTTATAATATGATTGCTGGATCTTTAAATCTTAGAATAACTACAAGATTTATAGGAAAAATACAAGAACATTCTAATGTCAAATTTAAGCTAAATAATGAAGAAATAGAATTAATGTTAGCAAGTCAAGGAATTAAGCCAATAGCAGGAAAGAAATTTAGTTCAGAAATATATACAGGAACTGAATGGAGTATTAATACATTTGTAGAAGTCTATATTAGTACCAAACGAAAGTACTTCTTATGAAAATCAAGATGGAACATTTAGTATGAGATTTTTAGATTATTAGCATAGACAAATTAGAAAAGAATCAGAAGATGATTTTGAATCCATACAATCTGAGTTAGAAGATAAAAGATCAAATTAATTATAGAAGAGATTAATTTTAAATTGATAAATGCATATGAGCAATTACAAGATTATGTATTCAGTATGAAAACATCTTATTTGAAATTACAAGAAAGGTATAATTTTGAATTAGCATATGAAAATAAGTTTAATCCTAGTTTTGATTGGAAGAAAATAGACTCAAAATATGAAAAAGAGGAAATTAAAATGAATATGGAAATGGGAGAAATAATAGCAGGACCATCTAATCCTACTACAGATAGAGGTAAAAGGCCTAGATTTGATCCAGTTCCACCATTAGGAGAAGATAATGGACCCGGAAGGCCATATAGGCAAGGAACATCTAGAAGAGACTATAAAGAAGATAATAGCTATAATTATAAAGGAAATATGGAGCCTATAGAGAAAATAAATTTAATCCCAGCCCATAGAAATGGAACTATTTTGACAATAAATCTTAATGATCCTCAAATGTGGGAGTCTGTTATATCTACTTGGGAATTTGATGTTATAAGAGCTTGGCCAAATAGTGACAAAAGAGGTGTAGGAGATATGTTTGCATTTTTAGAAACACTATCAGGAGAAACAGCTGCTAATATATTTAATGAAGCTAAAATTAGAAAAGTAGGAGAAATAAAATCATTAAGACAATTAGGGGTCAATCCTTATAATTTTACTTAATTCATTAGGACATTAATATTAGGATTTGATCCAAGTAGGCAAAATACAAATATTCAAGATTCTGCCTATAGAAATCTAGAACAATTAAGTATAGCAGATTGGACTCAAATAGATAAATTTGTAAAATTATACATAGCTTATGCAGGAAGAGCTGGAAGATTTTTTGATGAAGAGATAGCTAATAGATTTTAAATAAAATTACCAGGAGAATTAGGAAAAGAAATATATGATAAATGGCACAGTAGTTATGAAAATTTACCCAAAGGAATGGGGATAGAACCTAGGATGGTATTTACTTTCAATATTTTACAAGAAAAATGTAGAGAATACAAAATTCAAACACAAGTAAAAAAGCAATCATATAAATTTTGTAAAAATATATATACCACCCAAGACTTTCCAGAAAAAGATTCTTAGGCCATCTAATAAAATAAAACCTAAGAAAGATGAAAACGTTAAAAAACCAAGCAATAGGAAATGTAATTGTTACATTTGTGGATCTCCAAAATATTTTGCAAATAATTGTGATAAAAGAAATTATAATAGAGCAAGAAGTTTATTAATTCAAGGATTAGAAGAAGATGTAGTTAGTATATCTTCAAATGAATCTAATGATACTATTTATAGCATAAGAGACAAAGAAATTGAATATAATTCAAATTTTGAAAGCATGGAAGGATTAATAAAAGCGGTTGATAGATGGGGTAGAGATAATGTTTTATCAGCAATGTAATCTACAATAAATTAGATTAATCTAGTTAGAAATTGATAAATAATTTATATTAATCATTTTTTTTTTTGCAGGTTATGGAGCAAACTAATATGGTTACTTATGAAAACATTTCCTTACCAAGTAGGCAAGGGACAAATTTATAATTTAGACATAAAGTACAATAAGAACCCCTTTAACGTATCACCAAACTACTTTATTAGATAATTTATGGGTTACTAAAAGTAATACTTCTTCAATGATTCATACCCTAAACTGTTTAACTATAATGTTTGCTGGCATAAATGACCATATAGAATTCATCTTAAATGAAAATCAAAGGCTTAAGAATGATAGAAGTATAGAAAAAGTATCTTTAGTCCCAAAAACTCCAATAAATTTACAAAAAATAGTAATAGCAAATCAAGAAATTAATATTAAGGAATTAGAAAATGAATTATCAGAAGAAAAAGAAAAATATTTGAAATTAGAACAAAAATATAATAATCTTTTAGAAGAAAGGAAATATTTTTCGAATATAATACTAGATATTTCTAAAGCTAATACACAAAAGCAACTACAATATTTATATATACCAGAAATGCCACAAGAAATAAAAAAAAAATATTTAGTGGAATAAAAAGTGATAAGAAAAATGATATGATTTTATGTTTAAAAGAAATATTCATAGCTTATGGAACTAATGAAAATATACCTGGTCTTTCTTATGTGTGACAACGATTTATAAATGAAAGTAATTGTCTTTGCCAATATTGCTTAAAAGGCTTTCATATTATAAATCTATCATTAAATCTTGCATATTGTAAAGAATTTTTAAAATGGAAAGTACAAGATATACTAGATTACGGACTATTAGCTAAAGTTATTATTAGTAAAGATAAAAATTTGGAAAATCAAATATCTTGTTTTGGCCATGCCGAATTAAGAAGAATACTAAAAATTATATTTGATAATGATACTACTCCATCAGTAACTTTATTATTTAATTTTGTTAACCATTATTTTGAAAATCTAATGGATAGTGCTAAGCATATTATAGAAATATATAAAACACCAAAAAATTATTTAGTTTGGCAAAAAGGTGAAGAGGTCCATAAAATCATTGATCCATCAACAGCAGAAGATTCATTATCTCATTTCAGAACTTATCAAGTGGCAAGCCTTCATGAAGGATTTTCCAAACCACTACTCTCCAGCCAGATGGTTTACCGAGACAAAAATATGATTATTTACCTCAATGAGAGATCTATTACAAAGAAAATGTTCAAATTCAAACTTTATCATCATAATTACAACTTGTTAGAACATATCAAAGCACTCAATCCATACTACATCAGAAAAATTGGAGATTATTTTACTGTCTTTGAAAGAGTTAATCAAGACAAAGAAACAAGTCGAAGAAATGAAGTTGGAGGATTTGACGTCAAATGGGGCCAGAAATGGTTAGAAGAAGGAGAAGACATCAACATGCAGCCAGAATAATCAATCATCAATTAAAGGAAGGAATCCACTCTCACTTATCAAGATACTGTTAGCATGAGAAAGCATCTTCAATAGTACGACTTTCTGGTTTGAGTTACTGTGGAAGTACGGCTTTAATGTTCATGTAAATTATTAAAGTTACTGTTCATAAGTCACGTGACCGTTACTGTTCACGTTATGGTTGTATTATAAATAAAGGGGCAAGGCTATATCTATTAATCCATCCACTCCACTCCTTCATCCATCCACTCCCTCACTCTCTCCACTCCTCTCCACTCCTCTCCTCTCTTCTCCACCGCTCCTCCAACCCAGTAGTGTGTATGGAATTTTTACACTCCACTCCACTAGCCCATACCTTCCACT
This sequence comes from Phalaenopsis equestris, assembly GCF_001263595.1. Taxonomy (NCBI): domain Eukaryota; kingdom Viridiplantae; phylum Streptophyta; class Magnoliopsida; order Asparagales; family Orchidaceae; genus Phalaenopsis; species Phalaenopsis equestris. The sequence goes on along the minus strand of NW_018165435.1, from coordinate 132,943 downwards.
CCACTCCACTCCACTGGCCTCTCTTTCCCCTTTAGTTCTTGCGGAGTCAAGAGTCTGTAAGTAAATCTACATCAAGTAAGAATGGTTTTTAAATATTTTTCGTAAGAAAATAAAAATGTAGAAAATTTCTTTTCTAAAGTTTTCTTTTAGAAAATTTTTAATGTTCTTCTTTAGCTACTTAGTTCTTTAGCCATTTAGCCATTTAATGCTTTAGCTACATAATTCTTTACTATTTTTCTTTTCTTTTAGCTTATTTTTATTTTTAGCCAAGTAATCAGTAGCCACTTTTATTTTCTTCTCCTTTTAGCCAAGTAATCAGTAGCCAGTTTTATTTTCTTTTAGCCACGTAATGTTTTAGCCATAATAATTTTTCTTTTCTTTCTAGCCATCTTAATATTTAGCCATTTTCTATTTTTGTAATTAGCTACTTTTTTTTTTGTAATTTTTAGTTACGTAAATATTTAGTCACTTTTCTTTTTTGTAATTTTTAGTTACGATGATGATTAGCCACTTTTATTTTTGCAAAGTTTTATAAATGATAATATTTAGTCAATTTTATTTTCTTTTAGCAAAGTATTAATGCTTAGATACTTTTGTTTTTTTTTTCAACAAAGTAATGAGTAGTTATTTAAATTTAATATTTATTTAGTCAAAGTAATTCTTAGTTACTGTAACAAAATTTTTTATATGGATTTGCGTGAGTAGTCTTTAGTTCTTCCTTGTAGGGGAGAAAACTGTAATTTTATTCATGAGTTTTTAATTCTTGCTTTAAATTTAGATCTTTGTTCTCGAAGTACGGATGAAGTTTATGTGTATGAACAATAAGCCTATAACCTCTATGACTACAGTCTGGCTTTTGGTCATAGATAGCAGATGAAGGATTGTAAGTCCCGCCTGTGTGGCAAAAATGGGCAAGCAATGTGTCATCCGATATCTATAGACGCGAGCGGATTTTAGTAGTGTATGTTATTTTTGTTGAGTTATGAGCTAATAGCCTCTATGACTACAGTCTCGTTTTTGGTCATACATGATGATGGAGGGAGGTTGTAAGTCCCGTACTATGTCTGTGTGGCGCCCAAGGCAAGCTATTGTGCCATCAAAAATCTATAGCCGCGAGCAGATTTTTGTAGTATATGTTATTATCGTTTGCCTCATATCATAAATGGAGTCAAAAAAAGGGAACATGTTTAAATTTAAAATTATAAAGAGTTATGATTCATGAAAAAAATTATAGATATGCTTGTCCCAAGGGAAAGAACTCTTTAATCTACTGGTTTTTATCTTTAACAGAAAAGCTAAAAAGTTAATGAATGAAATATTTCTTTTTAATTATAATAATTTTAAAAAGTAACATTTTTAAGAATTAAAATATTAATAAAAATTTAAAAAATGGATGAAAAATTAAAAACAATAACTAAAAAGTTAAAAATATATAAAATCATTAAATATATAGAAACTAGACAAGGAAAAGAATTTATAGGAAAATATTATTTTCAAACATTTATCAAGGAGTTAAATGAACTTAATATTAATAGTAGAAACCAACCTGAGAAAATATTATTAGCTACTAGTATAGTTAACAAAATGGTAGCTACAGAAAATGATTGGCCATGGTTTTATGATAATTTCTTAAGAGAAAAAACAAATTATGCAAGCGATTTAAGTTTTATTTTTGTTAATGGCTTTAGGATTATCAGAAGAAGTGATCAGAAGAAGTAGGATAAGACTTATAGGAAATAGCATAATAAAAGAATTATGTGATTTAACTAACAACAAAATTTTAGATATCCTAAGAGATAATTTAGATAAAGATATTGAAAAAACTCATAAGAAATTACTTAAGTATATTCAGGATAATCCAGATCTTAGACATTTAGAAACAATCTTAAATGTAGAAAGATTATTTAGTATAGAAATTAATGAATTTTATGAAAATTATAGATTAAATGAGCCTTTTAACGGGTAGATCTCATAGTAATAACGGAAACCTGCATATACTACCATTTGTATTAAAGCATGGTTACAATTAATGCGCGGAAACATGGTGGGTTTAGGCATTATTTTACTATAGATAAATACTCTGATCAATAACTTTAAAATTTAAAATGGAAAGTAAAGAACCTTGTAATCATCTTTTCGAATTAGGAAAAAGTAGAATGTATTTACTGTACTTATCATCCAGATCAACATCATAGATATAGGTGTCAATTATGCTTAATAGAACTATGTTATTTATGTTTAAAGAAACATCATAATCTTGATCATAGAAATTTTATAAAACCAAAAGAAGATATAGATGTACCCAAAAAAACTAGAAAAAATATAATTTGATTTAGAAAAAATCAATCTTAATATTAAAAAGATACTTTTTAGATTAGAAAAATTAGAAGATAAAGATAAAGATTATGATATGAAAATCCAAATGTTACAATATAAGATGAAAAAGTTAAAATTAAAAATAAAAGAAAATGATTCGGAAGAAAGCGATAAAAAGAAAAAGTTATAAGAAAGATAAGAAAGGAATCAAAAGAAAAAAGACAAAAGAAATTAGTTTTTGAAAAAGACAGTTCGGAAGAAAGCAATAAAAAGAAAAAACTAGAAAGAAAGATAAGAAATGAATCAAAAGAAAAAAGACAAGAAAAATTAGTTATTTAAAAAGACAGCTCGGAAGAAAGCGATAAAAGAAAAATGTTAGAAAAAATTATAAGAAAAGAATCAAAAGAAAGAGGCGAAAAAAGACAAGAAAAATCAGTTTCTGAAAGAGATAGTTCTGAAGAAAGCACAAAAAAAATGTTCAGATAGATCACCAAAAAAAGAATCAAAGGACAGTGCTATGAAGTATGAATTATTAGAAGCAACTAATACAGAAATAAGAAAGAAAATAGTAGACAAGATTTCTGAAAAAAACAAGTTCTGAAGAAGAAATAAAAAAAAGAAAAATAGTTAGAGAATCAAAATTTAATATTAGTTCGGAAGATTGAAATATCCAAAGAGTATCAGATACAGAAAAGAATACTGATTCTGAAGATATAGAAGAATACAATGAAATAAATAAGATAGATTTTACACAAACCAAGACTGCATCGACAGATTATTATCCATTTCATCTGACTTCTTTAATTGCAATCCATGCTATATTAATCTTGAAAGACAAATCACAATTGACAGTTCCAGCTATAATAGATAGTGGGAGTACAACATCAGTAATAACACAAAATTTAATACCAATCAATTTTAAAAATTATCATCCTACTAATACAACTTCTTATTTAGTGGGTGATCAAACATTAAAGTTTAATAAATGATTAATGAATAGTCAGATAAATTTTTTTATCGATCATACAACTGTAGAATTATCCGAGAAATATAGCTTACCAAAAATATTAGTACATGAGGCAAAAAATAAAGTTTATTTTAGGTCTTAATTTTATGCTAAGCTTAGAAGGACAAATAAACATAGTCAAAAATTACTTAACAATTAGTAAAAGAACCTCGATAATTACTACAAATAAACATAATAGTTATGTTTTAAAAAATAAAGAGAAATCTAAAAATAGATTAGATTTGAACCCTGAAGTTTTTGAATATTTAAATTATTTTTATAAACAAGATAAAACTTCTATTCTACTTATCAAATACCCAAATCATTAGAGAAAATATTTCAATTAGCAGAAGAAATCCAAATAATTTTCAATTAGCTGAGGAAATCCAAACAACAGGAGAAAATCCCTTGAAACGTTTGGAAAGAAATAAAGAATTAGCAAATTTACCAATTATAAAAAAAAATTTAGTAATTAGAACAAAAGAATTAGAATATAGTCCTTTAGATAAAAAAGAATTTAAAATACAAATAAAAGAATTAAAAGACTTAGAGTTAATTAGGAATTCAAATTCAGAACATAGATCTGCAGCATTCATGGTCAGAAATCATGTTGAAATTTTAAGAGGAAAAACTAGAATGGTTATAAATTATAAAAGATTAAATGATAATACTGAGGATGATGGATACAAAATACCTGATAAATACATGTTAATAAATTTAATACAAGATAAAAAATATTTTAGTAAATTTGACTGTAAATCAGGATTTTGGCAGATTAAATTAGATAAAGATTCTATAAAATATACTGCATTTACCACACCTTTAGGACATTATGAATGAATTATTATGTCACTTTCGGATTAAAAAATGCTTCTAGTATATTTCAAAGAAAAATGGACAATATATTTAGACATCTAGACTATATATTAGTATATATTGATGATATTTTAGTATCATTATATCTTTAAAAGAACATTATAACATGTAGAAGAAGTATTAAAATTATGTATTGAAAATGAAATTATATTATCTAAAAAGAAAATAGAAATAACAAAAAAATATATAGAATTCCTATGTCAAAAAATAGGAAAAGGAACAATAGAATTACAAGATCATATTTCAAAAAAGATATTAGATTTTTCAGATAAAATAGATGACACAAAAGAATTACAAAAATTCATAGGACTTTTAAATTACGCTAGACCATATATAAAAGACTTAGGAAAAATAATTAAATCACTATATAAAAAGACTTCTTCAACAGGATAAAAATACTTTAATATAGAAGATGTAAAAATTATAAAAAAATAAAAGAAAAAGTTAAAAAATTTACCAAAATTAAAATTAACCTTAGAAAAAGAATATAAAGTAGTAGTAGTAGTAGACGCCTCTGAAAACGGATGGGGCGCAGAATTATAAGTAAAACCATATGAAGAAACTTATTTAAATACTGAACAATTAGGTAGATACGCTTCTGGTAATTTTAGAAAATTACCTTCAAGCATGACTTCTTTAGATTATGAAATATTATGAGTAATTAATGCACTTAATCTTTTTAGATTATTTCTACAGAAAAAATTTACTATAAGAACAGATTGTGAATCTATAGTACATTTTTATAAAAATAAAAATGAAAGAAAAATATACAGTAAAAGATGGATTAATTTTGTAACAACTATAGAATGAAATAGATATAATGTTAATTTTGAACACATTAAAGAAAAAAATAATTTTTTATCTGATTTTCTTTCTAGAGCAATAAGACATGAAGATTTAAAGTATTTAAATTTTAAACCACCATAAATATCATATTAATCATAGAAATTTTATTTTTCTTGCAGTGATGAAGCAAAAAATGATTAATTTTGGTCATCTAAAACTATCAAATATGCAGGGAACAAATCTACAATTTAAACATAAAGACCCATTACAAAAACCATTAAATCTCTTTCAAAATACTATTTTAGATAACTTATGGTGCAAGAAAAATCATACATCTATGATGGCTTATACCCTAAATTGCTTAACTATAAACTTTCTAGAAACCAATGAGTCTATAAATAATTTGCAAATTAAAAAAATATCTCATAATCAACAAGATAAAATGGAAGAATTAGAGAAATAACTTAGAGAAGAAAAATAAAAAACTTTTAAATTATAAGAAAAAAGAGATAAGCGCTTAAAAGAAAAAGAGTATTTTATTGAACAAATTAAAGATATCTTTAAAAATAATATAGAAAAACAATTACAATATTTATATATTCCATAAATACGTGAAGCTCTTAAATCTAAAATCTTTGATAACATAAAATCAGATAATAAAAATAAGATGATAGAATGTTGCAAAGATTTAATGTTAGCTTATGATATAAGAAATACCTTTAATAGAATATTTTTTGTATTTCATAAACTAATGTTAGATAAATCATACAATTGAGACTTTTGTGTAAAAAGTTTTAATATTATAACTATATCAATAAAACTTTATCTTTGTAAAAAATTTTGAAGTTGGGAAATAAAAGATTTATTCAATTATGGATTAATATATAAATTAATAATTTACATAGAGGAATTAAATAGTCAAATATCTTTAATACCTCATGATGAAATAAGAAGAATTATATGACACATTTTTAAATTTAACAAAATTGATATTTGGTCAATAACATTATTTTTTATATCTGTTCCTCCCTATTTTGAAAATTTAACAGATAGAGTCAAACATATTATAGAAATCAAAAAGACTCCTAGATTCTACATAAATTGGCATAGCAATCAAGAAGTCTTTGGAAATCTAGATATCAACAAAGCAGAAGAAGCTCTGGCTAATTACAGAATTTATCAAATAGCAGTTTGCGTAGCGGATATTCTTGCCCGTGGGGAACTTTTATGATTTACCAAGACGAAAATATGATTATATATCTCGATGAAAAGATAATCAGAGGAAAAATATCCAGATTAAAATTATATCATCATGAGTATAATTTACTGGAGCATATTAAGGCGATGAACCCATACACACTCAACCGTGTTGATGATCTTACAACCCAATTTCATGTTTTATCACCAGTATCCAGCCCAGAATTGGAAATATTAGAAGAGCAAAATCAACATTGGATAGAAGGATTAGATGACATTGAAATATTCAACATTGATAATGACATCGAGCCGTAAAAATAAAAAAATTTACTATTCACTTTTTACCATCGGTAAAAATTGGATTTTACCAAGATGAAGCAAGATGTTACCATGTATGAGAATATTCCTCTTCTAGAAGAATGGTGACCTAAAACAACTTTTTCAAGCATTTAAAGGAAGAGGACCCACATCTTTCATCTTGAGAAGATTCCAAGAATATTCTTAAAACACTATGCAAGTTATTATTACAGCTACCAAGGTTCAAGACTATAAATAAAGAGGCAAGACCTTCATCCCTCAGATTCATCAATCAATCCACTCCACTCCTTCATCCATCCACTCCCTTAATCTCTCCACTCCTCTCCACTCCTCTCCTCTCCTCTCTTCTCCACCGCTCCTCCAACCCTTCCTCTCCACCACTCCTCCAACATTTCCACTCCACCACTAGCCCATACCATCCATTCCACTCCACTAGCCTCTCTTTCCCCTTTAGTTCTTGTGGAGTCAAGAGTCTATAAGTAAATCTACATCAAATAGGAATGGTTTGTAAATATTATTCGTAAGAAAATAAAGATGTAGAAAATTTCTTTTCTAAAATTTTTCTAAAGTTTATTTTTAGAAAATTTTTAAAGTTCTTCTTTAGCTACTTAGTTATTTAGCCATTTAATACTTTAGCTACTTCATTCTTAACTATTTTTCTTTTAGCTTATTTTTATTTTTATTTTTAGCCAAATAATCAGTAGCCAGTTTTATTTTCTTTTAGCGACGTAATGCTTTAGCCATGATAATTTTTCTTTTCTATTAACACTTAGCTACTTTTCTTTTCTTTCTAGCCATGTTAAAGTTTAGCCACTTTTCTTTTTTGTAATTTTTAGCTACGTAAATATTTAGCAACTTTTCTTTTTTTGTAATTTTTAGCTACGTAAATATTTAGCCACTTTTCTTTTTTGTAATTTTTAGTTACGATAATGATTAGCCACTTTTATTTTTGCAAAGTTTTATAAATGATAATATTTAGTCAATTTTATTTTCTTTTAGCAAAGTATTAATGCTTAGATACTTTTCTTTTTTTTTTTAACAAAGTAATGAGTAGTTATTTAATATTTATTTAGCTAAAGTAATTCTTAGTTACTGTAGTAAAATATTTTATATGGATTTGTGTGAGTAGTCTTTAGTTCTTCCCTGTAGGGGAGAAATATGTAATTTTATTCATGGGTTTTTAATTCTTTTTTTAAATTTAAATCTTTTTTCTCGGAGTACGGATGAAGTTTATGTGTATGAATAATAAGCCTATAACCTCTATGACTACAGTCTGGTTTTTGGTCATAGATAGTAGATGGAGGGCTGTAAGTCCCTCCTGTGTGGCAAAAATGGGCAAGCGATGTGTCATCTGATATCTATAGACGCGAGCTGATTTTAGTAGTGTATGTTATTCTTATTGAGTCATGAGCTAATAGCCTCTATGACTACAGTCTGGCTTTTGGTCATAGATGATGATGGAGGGAGGATGTAAGTCCCGTAATATGTCTGTGTGACGCTCAGGGCAAGCTATTGTGTCATCAAAAATCTATAGACGCGAGCGGATTTTTGTAGTATATGTTATTCTCGTTTGCCTCATAATACCATAAATGGAGTCAGAAAAAGGGAACATGTTTAAATTTAAAATTATAAAGAGTTATGATTCATGAAAAAGAAGAACAGATATGGTCATCCCGAAGGGAAGAACTCTTATATCTTTTAAATTTAATCCTTAAATTTTACTGAGAATATTTAAAATAAATATGAATTTTTTATTAAAAATTTTAATACTTAAAAATTAAAATAATGGTTTTAAGATTACCAAATAGATTTAGAGAATTACAAATTGAACTTTTACCTATAGAATCTAACATACTTAAAGAAATAGTTAAGATAAGAAGAAGAAGAGATATAATATTATATTTAAAGTTAGAAATAACTGAAAAAATAAATGAAATAATAGAAAAATATTTAAATAAAATGATAAGAAACCCAAATGAAAATTATAATGATTTGCTAAGTGAATATACAAGATATTTCCTAAATATATTAGAAGAATTAAATTTCAATATAAATGAATAAAGATTCAGAAAAACTGGTAACATTACATCTAAAAGAAGTTATAATTAAAGAAATAGAAAGAGATGAGTTTGAAAAACTTGATAAAGAAATAGAAAAGAAAGTTAATGAAATAAGAGCAAAAATTAAAGAAGATTATTATAGGTTTGATTATTCAGAAGTAGCTAGAGAATTAACGATTTTTTATAAAATAGTATTTAATAAAATTAATGAGTCTTTTAATGGGTGGATCTCATGATAATAATGGAAACTCGCATACACTATGCGGATTTCCGTTGTTACTATGAGATCTACCCGTTAAAAGGCTCATTACCAAAGGTAGTGTATGCGGGTTTCCGTTATTATCATGAGATCTACTCGTTAAAAGGCTCATTAATTTTTAATTCTACTATTTTATAAAAAATCGTTAATTCTCTAGCTACTTCTGAATAATCAAACCTATAATAATCTTCTTTAATTTTTGCTCTTATTTCATTAACTTTCTTTTCTATTTCTTTATCTTCCTATTTTTTTTTATTTCTTTAATTATAACTTCTTTTAGAGGTAAGGTTGCCGATTTTTCTGAATCTTTATTCATTTATATTGAAATTTAATTCTTCTAAATATCTTGTATATTCACTTAATATATCATTATAATTTTCATTTGGGTTTCTTATCATTTTATTTAAATATTTTTCTATTATTTCATTTATTTTTTCAGTTATTTCTAACTTTAAATATAATATTATATCTCTTCTTCTTCTTATCTTAACTATTTCTTTAAGTATGTTAGATTCTATAGGTAAAAGTTCAATTTGTAATTCTCTAAATCTATTTGGTAATCTTAAAACCATTATTTTAATTTTTAAGTATTAAAATTTTTAATAAAGAAATTCATATTTATTTTAAGTATTCTTAATAAAATTTAAGGATTAAATTTAGTAGATATAAGAGTTCTTCCCCTCGGGATGAGCATATATGTTCTTCTTTTTCATGAATCATAACTCTTTATAATTTTAAATTTAAACATGTTCTTTTTTTTCTGACTACATTTATAGTATGAGGAAAACGAGAATAACATATACTGCAAAAATTCGCTCGAGTCTATAGATTTCTGATGGCACAATAGCTTGCCCTGAGTGCCACACAGGCATAGTACGGGACTTACAGCCTCCCTCCATCATCATCTATGACCAAAAGCCAGACTATAGTCATAGAGTCTATTAGCTCATGGCTCAACAAGAATAACATACACTACTACAATCCGCTCGCGTCTATAGATATCAGATGGCACATCGCTTGCCCATTTTCGCCACACAGGCGGGACTTACAGCCCTTCATCTGTTATCTATGACCAAAAGCCAGACTGTAGTCATAGATGTTATAGGCTTATTGTTCATACACATAAACTTCATCCGTACTCCGAGAACAGAGATCTAAATTTAAAAAAAGAAATAAAAACCCATGAATAAAATTACAAATTTCTCCCCTACAGGGAAAAACTAAAGACTACTCATGCAAATCCATATCAAATATTTTACTACAGTAACTAAGAATTACTTTAGCTAAATAAATATTAAATAACTACTCATTACTTTGTTGAAAAAAAAAACAAAAGTATCTAAGCATTAATACTTTGCTAAAAAAAAATAAAATTAACTAAATATTATCATTTATAAAAATTTGCAAAAATAAAAGTGGCAAATTATCGTAACTAAAAATTATAAAAAAAAAATTGACTAAATATTTACGTAGTTAAAAATTACAAAAAAGAAAAGTGGCTAAATATTTACGTAGCTAAAAATTACAAAAAAGGAAAAGTTGCTAAATATTTACGTAGCTAAAAATTACAAAAAAGAAAAGTAGCTAATTACAAAAATAGAAAATGGCTAAATATTAACATGGCTAGAAAAGAAAAAAAAAATTATCATGGCTAAAGCATTACGTAGCTAAAGGAAAATAAAACTGGTTACTGATTACTTGGCTAAAAAGAAAAGAAAATAAAAGTGGCTATTGATTACTGGCCAAAAATAAAAATAAGCTAAAAGAAAAGAAAAATAGTTAAGAATTAAGTAGCTAAAGCATTAAATGGCTAAAAAACTAAGTAGCTAAAGAAGAACTTTAAAAAATTTTCTAAAAGAAAACTTTAGAAAAACTTTAGAAAAAAAAACTTTCTACATCTTTATTTTCTTACGAAAACTATTTACAAATCATTCCTACTTGATGTATATTTACTTACAAACTCTTGACTCCGCAAGAACTAAAGGGAAAAGAGAGGCTAGTAGAGTGGAGTGGAAGGTAAGGGCTAGTGGAGTGGAGTGGAAAGGTTGGAGGAGTGGTGGAGAGGAAGGGTTGGAGGAGCGGTGGAGAAGAGAGGAGAGACTGGAGAGGAGTGGAGAGAGTGAGGGAGTGGATGGATGAAGGAGTGGAGAGGATGGATTGATGGATGGGATGATGGATAGGTTGATGGATATGAGGGATGAAGATCTTGCCTCTTTATTTATAACCTTGAATATTGGTAGCTGTAATAGTAACTTGCATAGTGTTTTTGGAATATTCTTAAAATCTTCTCTTCATGATAAAAAATGTGGGTACTCTTCCTTTAAATGCATGAAAAAGTTGTTTTAGGTCACCATTCTTTTTGAAGAGGAATATTCTCATGCATGGTAACATCTTGTTTCATCTTGGCAAAATCCATTTTTTACCGACGATAAAAAGTGAATAGTAAAAATTTTTTATTTTTACGGCTCCATGGCATTATCAATGTTGAATATCTCAATGTCATCTAATCCTTCTATCCAATGTTGATTTTGCTCTTCTAATATTTCCAATTCTGGGCTGGATACTGGTGATAAAACATGAAATTGGGTTGTAAGATCATCAACACGGTTGAGTGTGTATGGGTTCATCGCATTAATATGCTCCAGTAAATTATACTCATGATGATATAGTTTGAATCTGGATATTTTTCCTCTGATTATCTTTTAATAGAGATATATAATCATATTTTCGTCTTTGTAAATCATAAAAGTTCCCCACGGGCAAGAATATCCGCTACGCAAACTGGCTATTTTATAAGCTATTTGATAAATTCCGTAATTAGTCAGAGCTTCTTCTGCTTTCTTGATATCTAGATTTCCAAAGGCTTCTTGATTGATATGTCAATTTCTGTAGAATTTAGGAGTTTTTTTTATTTCTATAATATGCTTGGCTCCATCTGTTAAATTTTCAAAATAGGGAGGAACAGATCTAAAAAATAATGTTATTGACCAAATATCAATTTTGTTAAATTTAAATATGTGTCATATAATTCATCTTAATTCATCATGAGGTATTAAAGATATTTGACTATTTAATTCCTCTATGTAAATTATTAATTTAGATATTAATCCATAATAGAATAAATCTTTTATTTCCCAACTTAAATCTTTTTTACAAAGATAAAGTTCTATTGATATAGTTATAATATTAAAACCTTTTACACAAAAGTCTCAATTGCATGGTTTATCTAACATTAGTTTATGAAATACAAAAAATACTCCATTAAAGGTATTGCTTATATCATGAGCTAACATTAAATTTTTGCAACATTCTATCATCTTATTTTTATTATCTGATTTTATGTTATCAAAGATTTTACATTTAAGAGCTTCAGGTATATATGGAATATATAAATATTGTAATTGTTTTTTGTATTATTTTTAGATATATCTTTAATTGCTTCAATAAAATACTTTTTTTCTTTTAATAGCTTATCTCTTTCTTCTTTTAATTTAAAAGTTTTTTTCTTTTTCTTCTCTAAGTTGTTTCTCTAATTCCTTCATATTATCTTGTTAATTATGAAATATTTTTTCAATCTGCAAAATATTTATAGTATCATTGCTTTCTAGAAAGTTTATAGTTAAGCAATTTAGGGTATGAACCATCATAAATTTATGATTTTTATTACACCATAAGTTATCTAAAATAGTATTTTGAAAGAGAATTAATGGTTTTGGTAATGGGCATTTATGTTTAAATTGTAGATTTATTCTCTGCCTATTTGATAGTTTTAGATGACCAAACTTAATCATTTTTTACTCCATTCCTGCAAGAAAAATAAAATTTTTATGATTAACATGATATTTATGGTAGTTTAAAATTTAAATACTTTAAATCTTCATGTTTTATTGCTCTAGAAAGAAAATCAGATAAAAAATTATTTTTTCCTTTAATGTGTTCAAAATTAACATTATATCTATTTCATTCTATAGTAGTTACAAAATTAATTCATCTTTTACTGTATATATAAAAATGTACTATAGCTTCACAATCGTTCTTATAGTAAATTTTTTTTGTAAAAATAATCTACAAGAATTAAGTGCATTAATTACTCATAATATTTCATAATATAAAGAAGTCATGCTTGAAGGTAATTGTCTAAAACTACCAGAAGCGTATCTACGTAATTGTTCAGTATTTAAATATGCTTCTTCATATGGTTTTACTCTTAATTTTGCGCCCCATCCGTTTTTAGAGACGTCTTCTACTACCACTTTATATTCTTTTTCTAAGGGTAATTTTGATTTTGTTAAATTTTTAACTTTTTCTTTTATTTGTTGTATAATTTTTACATCTTCTATATTAAAGTATTTTTGTTCTGTTGAAGAGGTCTTTTTATATAGTGATTAGATTGTTTTTCCTAAGTCTTTTATATGTGGTCTAGCGTAATTTAAAAATCCTAAGAATTTTTGTAATTCTTTTGTATACTCTATTTTATCTGAAAAATCTAATATCTTTTTCAAAATATGATCTTGTAATTCTATTGTTCCTTTTCCAATTTTTTGACATAAGAATTTTATATATTCTTTTGCTATTTCTATTTTCTTTTTAGATAATATAATTCCATTTTCAATACATAATCTTAATACTTCTTCTACATGTTTATAATGTTCTTTTAAAGTATGTGACGTTACTAAAATATCATCAATATATACTAACACATAGTCTAGATGTTTAAATATATTGTCCATTTTTCTTTGAAATATACTAGGAACATTTTTTTAATCTGAAAGACATAATAATTCATTCATAATGTCCTAAAGGTGTGGTAAATGCAGTATATTTTATAGAATCTTTATCTAATTTAATCTGCCAAAATCCTGATTTACAGTCAAATTTACTAAAATATTTTTTATCTTGTATTAAATTTATTAACATGTATTTATCAGGTATTTTGTATCCATCGTCTTCAGTATTATCATTTAATCTTTTATAATTTATAACCATTCTAGTTTTTCCTCTTAAAATTTCAACATGATTTCTGACCATGAATGCTGCAGATCTATGTTCTGAATTTGAATTCCTAATTAACTCTAAGTCTTTTAATTCTTTTATTTGTATTTTAAATTCTTTTTTATCTAAAGGACTATATTCTAGTTTTTTGGTTCTAATTACTAAATTTTTATTTATAATTGATATATTTGCTAATTCTTTATTCCTTTCCCAATGTTTTAAAGGATTTTCTCCTATTATTTGGATTTCTTCTGCTAATTGAAATATTTTCTCTAATGATTTGGGCATTTGATAAGTAGAAGTTTTATCTTGTTTATAAAAATAATTTAAATATTCAAAAACTTCAGGGTTCAAATCTAATCTATTTTTAGATTTCTCTTTATTTCTTAAAACATAACTATTATGTTTATTTGTAGTAACTATCGAGGTTCTTTTACTAATTGTTAAGTAATTTTTTGTTATGTTTATTTGTCCTTGTAAGCTTAGCATAAAATTAAGACATAAAATAAATTCTTTATTATTTTGCCTCATGTACTAATATTTTTGGTAAGCTATATTTCTCGGATAATTCTACAGTTGTATGATCGATAAAAAAATTTATCTGACTATTCATTAATCATTTATTAAACTTTAATGTTTGATCTCCCACTAAATAAGTTGTATTAGTAGGATAATAATTTTTAAAATTGTTTGGTATTAAATTTTGTATTATTACTGATGTTGTACTCCCACTATCTATTATATAGCTTGAACTGTCAATTGTGATTTGTCTTCCAAGATTAATATAGCATGGACTGCAATTAAAGAAGTCGGCTGAAATGGATAATAATCTGTCGATGCAGTCTTTGTTTGTGTAAAATTTATTGTGTAAAATCTATCTTATTATTTATTTTATTTATTTCATTGTATTCTTCTATATCTTCAGAATCAGTATTCTTTTCTGTATCTGATACTCTTTGGAAATTTTCATCTTCTGAACTAATATTAAACTTTGATTCTCTAACTATTCTTCTCTTTTTTATTTCTTCTTTCGAACTTGTTTTTCCAGAAATTAATTCTTTTTCAGAAATCTTGTCTACTATTTTCTTTCTTTTTTCTGTATTAGATGTTTCTAATAATTCATACTTCATAGCACTGTCCTTTGATTCTTTTCTTGATGATTTATCTGATCTTTTCTTTTTTGTGCTTTCTTCAGAACTATCTCTTTCAGAAACTGATTTTTCTTGTCTTTTTTCATCTCTTTCTTTTGATTCTTTTCTGATAATTTTTTCTAACCTTTTTCTTTTATCGCTTTCTTCCGAGCTGTCTTTTTCAATAACTAATTTCTCTTGTTTTTTTTTTTTCTTTTGATTCATTTCTTATCTTTCTTTCTAGCTTTTTCCTTTTATCGCTTTCTTCCGAACTGTCTTTTTCAAAAACTAATTTCTCGTCTTTTTTCTTTTGATTCCTTTCTTATCTTTCTTTCTAACTTTTTTTTATCGCTTTCTTCCGAATCATATTCTTTTATTTTTAATTTTAACTTTTTCATCTTATACTGTAACTTTTGCATTTTCAAATCATAATCTATCTTTATCTTCTAATTTTTCTAATCTAAAAGGTATTTTTTCAATATTAAGATTGATTTTTTCTTAATCAAATCCTATTTTTTCTCGTTTTTTGGGTACATCTATAAGTTCTTTTGGTTTTACAAAATCTTTATGATCAAGATTATGATGTTTCTTTAAACATAAATGACATAGTTCTATTAAGCATAATTGACACTTATATCTATGATGTTGATCTGGATAATAAGTACAGTAAATACATTCCTTAGTCATACTACATTTTCCTAATTCGAAAAGATGATTACAAGGTTCTTTACTTTCCATTTTAAATTTTAAAATTATTGATCAGAGTATTTATCTACAGTAAAATAATATCTAAACTCATCACGCTTCCGCGCATTTAAAATTAATTTTAAATGGTTAGGCTCTGAGACATATATATATAT
>NW_018165435.1:115297-117043 GCF_001263595.1 Phalaenopsis equestris | reverse complement strand
ATACAACACACACACACACAGATATATATATATATATATATATATTATATTTTATATAGCATTAATAAAGATAATGTATAATAATGATTCTAAAGTAAGTTTAAAGTGAATGACTAGTGAATTGGATGATGTGCAAATGTAGATTTAAATTGTTTAGATGTAGGGTTCCAGCTATAAACTTATCATAATAGTTGGTTTTGAGATTGAATCAAATTGGAAGCATTCTAGAAGTCTTTTTAAAGTATAATTATGATTCTAAAGTAAGTTTCAAGTGAATAACTAGATGAATTAGATGATTTGCAAATGTAGATTTAAATTGTTTAGCTGTAGGGTTCCAGCTATAAAGTTATCATAATAGTTGGTCTGGAGATCGAATCAAATTTGAAGCCCAATAGATTTTCTCTTAAGGCCAAGAAGGTAAGGAGAATCTAAGGTGGATAACAATTCTTCCTTGTAAATTAAAAATGTATTATTTGTTTCATAGGTTCTTAATTGTTTGTACTTGAAAATGTTCAGATTATTAATGCCATTAAAATTTAATTGAACAGATACTTTATAAACTACATAAATGTTTTCATATGTTTAAAGGTTTAATACATTGGCATCCTCATTAAAAACTTAAATATTAAGTATATGTATATATAAATGTAGATATTAAAATGAATGAAAATAAATTAATAATAATAAAGTTAAACAAATGTACAAATTAATTTAAAGATTTAGCCCCTTTATAGTATTACCATAGGATTTTATTGTACCCACACGAGTAAAATGGAAGAAGTTGGGAAAAAAGTGAAAAAGAAAATTGGAATGATTGCATATTAAATGATACCATATTTGATGATGCTCCTGAGATAACTTCTTAAATAAAATGTAAATGTAATTATTTTAAATTGCTATTAAAATGAAAATATTCTTATTTATTTATTTCGATCAGCATTTATATTAGATCTAGATCATATTCATAAAAATTATATATTATAGAACTTTAATTATCTGTTTAAGTTATTATATAACTAAACCTAAAATTTAATTTGTCATTTCAGAAATCCTCCTTTAAGTTAAATGATTAACAGAAGAAAGTACCACAACCACAACAAAGCCTTAATCCCGCTACGTGGGGTCGGCTACATAAATCCTTTTTCTCCACTGCGTCCTATTTAGTGTCATATTTTCATTTAGTTCTAGTAAATTAAGATCAATTTTAATACAATAAGCTCAAGTTTTCCTAAGCCTACCTCTGTCTTTCTTAACACAAGTCGAATCTAAAATATCTACTCTCCTAATCGGATCATCAGATGGTCGACGTTTAATGTGACCAAACCATCTAAGACGACTTTCTCTAATTTTGTCCGTCACAGGAGCTACACCAACCCTATCACGAATATATTCATTTCACATTTTGTCTCTAAGTGTAAAGCCACTCATCCACCTTATCATTCTCATCTCGGCAACACTTAACTTATTCTTATGCTTCTCTTTTAAAGGCCAACATTCAGCGCCATAGAGCATTGCAGGTCTCACCACCGTCTTATAAAATTTTCCTTTCAGTCTAAGCGGTACTTTTCTATCACACAAAAGACCCGAAGCATTCCTTCACTTCAACCAACCAACTTGAATTCTACACTACTAAAATTACATTCCATACATTCAGTTTTAGTTCTACCTAAACGAAGGCCTTTAGACTCCAAGGTAAACCTCCATAATTCAAGTTTTTCCTGGGCTTTTTCTCTCGTTTTATCCACG
>NW_018165435.1:58034-114575 GCF_001263595.1 Phalaenopsis equestris | reverse complement strand
AAAATCACTAAGTTCGATCGTATTTTCAGAAACTTCATTAAAAAGTTTATCAAAGTAACTCACCCACCTATGTTGAATATCTTTTTCTAAGAAAAGTACTTTTTGATTTTCATCTTTAATACACTTTACTTGAGTAAAATCTCTACATTTCTTTTCTCTTTGTTTGGCTAGTTTATACATATATTTTTCACCCTCCTTAGTATCTAATTTATTATAAAGATCATTAAAAGCAGAATTTTTAGCGTCATAGATCGTTCTTTTAGAGTCTCTGCGGGTCGTTTGATATTTTTCTCATTTTTCTAAGCTTTTACAATTAAACCAATTTTTATAACATAATTTCTTATATTTTATCTTTTTTTGCACATTATTATTCTCCCACCAAGTATTTTTATTTATAAAAATTTTTCCTTTTGATTCTCCAAGCACATCTTTTGCTACTTGTTTAATAGTGTTTGTTACTTTATCCCACATAACATTTGCTTCTTCATGAATATCCCAAATTTTGAAATCTTGAATTTTACTCATAAAAATAAATTTATTTGTTTTTAAAGTTTCTCCATCTAATTCTACGATGTTGAGTACTAATATTCTTTATTTTATAACTCTTAATATTAAAATCTAGAACTAATAAACGATATTGGTTACTTAAATTTCACTAGGAATGACCTTACAATCTTTACAATCGCGATGATCTCTTCTTCTCATAAGAAAATAATCAATTTGTGTTTTATTAGATCCACTCTTATAAGTAATAAGATGCTCTCTTGAATAAAGTATTAGTAATAACAAAATCATACGCTAAAGCAAAATCTAAAATAGCTCTACCTTCTTCATTAGTTACTCCAAAACTGTAGCCACTATGAGTATTTCTGAAGCCTTCTACCACTCTACCGACATGTCCATTTAAATCTCCTCCAATAAATTTTTTTTATTCAAGATGTATCATTTGTATTAATTCTTCTAAGTCATTCCAAAATTTATCTTTAGACCCTGTATCTAAACCTGCTTGAGAAACATCAATACTTATAATATTAAAAATCTTAGTATCAATGATAATCTTAAGAGCTATAATTCTATCAAACATGCATGCCATAAGTAAAAAGATAAAATATTTTTTTCCTTAATAGCCATACAAGTCATTTATGTGTATGACTATTAAGGAAAAAAAATAAGATAAAATATTTTTATCAAACATGCATGCCATAAGTAAAATAGCAACCATGAAAATGATAAAACAATAAAAAATCAAAGAAAAAAAAAAGAGGCGTTTAAACTCTTCTTTACATTCCTTTCTTTTTCCATTAGCAAAAGAATAAAAATTAATTATCACATAAATTTGATTCAACGCATTTCATGTTTATTATGTCTAATGATAATTATTGTGTCATATATTTCATATTTCAATAATAGACATGTCCTACATCCAAATCATGATTGTGTTTGTGTTCCATGTCCATATCAATGTATCATAAGCTCATCTCCCTCCCCTATCCTTACTTGGTGCCAAAAACTCATATCAATCTTCGAGAAAATCACGGCCCAATCATCATATCTAATACACCATCTAACCTTAGCATAAGAAAATAATACATAGAAGTAATTTTATTAATCTTTTGACTATCAACGCATATTATTCAACTCTCACCCTTATTAAGTGAGTATAGCAAAACCCACACAAGGACTCATGCTTTCACAAATAAATCCTTTCTTAAATAATATACTACCAGTCTTTTAGTTCAAAATGTTCAATGGATTTCATCCAATAATAATAAATTAAATAATAATGATCTAAGTATCAAACAATGGCGTGCACAATATCCTTAAGCAGTGGTAACTAATCAGGGAGTTCATCATGATACAATTCGTTAAATTAGGATATTAATTGACTATGATTCTCAAATATATTCAATGGGATTCAACCAATAGTATTAAATAAAATAAGATGATCTAAGGATCTAATAATGGCGCATAGCATATCCTTAATAAGTGGTAACTCATCAGGGAGTTCATCAGGATATAATTCTACAAATTTTGATAATAATTCACTAACATTCACAAACATCCCATCTTGATTTTTTCAACACTCCAATACGTTCAATGGATTTCATCAAATACATCTGGATATGATTTCTTAAATTCTGATAATAAGTTACTAACATTCTCAAACTATAATTTCTTAATTTCTGAAACTATAATTTATTAAATTTTGATAATAATTGGCTAACATTCTCAAATATCACTATGCTGTTGATCACATCTTGATTAATCAGCTAGCATAGGTTTGATTTTTTTTCATCAAGCATAGGTTACTCCAGCTCTCCTTTCCAAAAGCATTTTGGGCATATGTAAAGGCTTCTTCAATTCATTTGACACGCTCGATTCTTTTGATCACAAGGACACTTTCGGCTTTGTAAGTCTCAAAATAATCCTCCCACCATTGAAATTAATGGCATAAATATTGGACCGAAATAAGTCACATCTAAATATTAAACCAACATAAATGAAGAATGACGTTTAGGCCATCCATCAATAAGATGTTACAACACATATTATCAATGAATTTGGCAAGTTTAATGGGGGCCAATCATCTTTAGAATCCAGAAATTTCAAATTTTTTTACCGAAGGTACTTTCTAAGGCCATGGACTAACTTTACAATAAAATTCATGAATTGCTATCAGTGATAACCAGCTTACAGAATCTTTAATCATGCTCGATTTTAGGTGTGACAATAGTACACCACATGACATTCAAAGGAATCTCAATCAGAGCATTCTCAGAATCATTTATTTCGAGGATTCTCAGAATCATTTATTTCTGCATCAAATTCATGCGCATCTTTTTCATAGTCATCGTCATTATCTTCTTCAACATTAAAGTGCAATTTTCTATTATGAGGATCGCTCAAAACGACCCCTTCGGCGAAATCTAAAACAATTCATTTTATAAATCTTGGATCTTGATATGGTAACTTCCATATTTCCTTTAAATGTTGCCGGCCCCATTGTTACTACCCTTACACATGATTGAATGAATTTGGTTATTTTGGCTGAAGAAGCAATTCCATTATGACAAAAAAAATTTGTACTTGTTTGGAATCTAATGTTGAAGTCAACAAATGCCAGATTTACTCAAACTTATGAAATATATCTTGAAGTCAACAAATGTCACCCAACAAATATCGTGGGCGCATTGAGTGGACCATGTTCGTTGTTATTTCTGTGCTTTTCTATGTGGACATGTTTTCACTTCTATATTACTAATTTTCTCAATTTATTTTTTCTTATAGGTGATGTTTCCTTGTGGAAGACCCACTGACATGTCACTTGTCGAGTAAAGTGAGGAGGCCATTCAAGCCACAATTAATGAGCAAGATCCTCAACGAGATGTTGATAGTCCGGGTTATTGAGTCATCATTTGTTACAATCAAACTAATCAGATTGTTCTCAAGATTCATCAGTGGGCCTTCCGCATGTATATGTAGTTTGGGCTAGGTACATTTTGCAAGTCCATCATAATATATTACAAGTTATTAGGGTTTATGAGACTGTATATTCATCCATGTTCAACTATATGGAAGTTTTCCTCCATCGTGGGTTTGGCGTGTGGTTAAGTTTTGGGACTCTAATAACAGCACTTGTTGGATTAGCCCCAAGAAGCTCTTTCGTCGGCAATCTTCAGCTGATGGGAATTGTCGAGACTAGTTGGTTCTACCTTTCGTCTATCGTGAGCTTTTAATTCATTATCATCGAGAATACAAAGCAGATGATTTATCGAGACGATCTCGTGCTGCCATCCTAGTGAGTCCTTGCATTTCTAACTTTTTGAGAGAAGAAGCTTCTATTCAACAAGTTGCATTGTTGAACGATCTATTTCAGCTTTCGTTCACAAGATAGTTATTTGTCAAAAGAAACTGTTGAACCAACTTTGTCAGTCGGCTACTCATCTCCTACAATTTATGTTGTGGCAAGGATTTCTTATTGACAGTATTTTAGTTACTTGGTTATGCACTTTTGTTATCCCCTTTGAGAAAGCACTGTACGGTCTAGTGTTTTTCTAGTAGCTAGCCAGATTTCTTGAGGCAAGAGGATTTCTATAACTTCTACAATATTGGCTAGGATATTTAGAGTATTCAGGGAGATCTCTGAGAATCCTATGCATGATCTACAAGATCTCACGTTGCCTTGACAATACATTCATGTTTGGGTACATCTTCATATATATAGAGCTTTCACCTGCTTGGAGTGTCCTTTATATTTTACAGAGAGTAGATATCTTATAGTTATGCAATTGTCTCAAGCAATATCTACTCTGGAGCAAAAGCGTTTACGCCTTTCTTTCTTTATTCTGCACTTGACACTGATAGATTTTTGTTGGTTAATCAACCATATATATTTGGCATTACTCATCTAAGGAAGTTGGAGCTCATCTACGGGATTAATAGGAGAGGCGAATGCACGCTACTTTATAACAGGCGAACTTTGAAAATTGTTGAGTATTTCATTAGTATGCGCTCACGATGGTTGTGTTGTGGATTCGGTCGCTCGATCATTTAAAATGTTTATCAACCTAATCAAGCAACTCGTCAGTTTGGGCATTCACATGGAAAAACATATGATAGGACACCAATTATTTCAGGGATCATTTATGTGCTTCAGATAGATTCAACACCGGTTGAGACTCAATTATGTAATTTCGATGATATGGGCGCATTTGCCTAAGTCGGCACTGGTTCTTGGTTCCACATAGCTTCTGATTATAACGGTGTCAGCTATACTCGTCTAACTGGAGTTAGACTATCTTTTGCCCCTTTCTTGGAACGTGACGCTAGAAAATACGAGAAAAATGTGAGGCAGCTAGGAGTTTCACAATACCAGAGATAACAAAGGTACATTAAACATCGATTACTTCATTTTTTAAATCAATATAAAAATCAATCCTATGTCATTATGTTTATCATCTCAATTGTTTTTTCTTATTGTTTTATCATTTCATGGATGTAGCTACAAGGGGAGGTGAGTCTATTATTAAGGAAGAGACTTTCTCCACCGATCAATGTGTAGGCTAGAGACACGTCATTGCAGCATATCGAGGTACCTTTGTCAACAGAGAGGCACGTGCAAACTCGAGGTAACGAGCACAGGTATAATTTTTTTTTAAATTTCAAAATATATATTCTTTATTATCATTATATTATAATGTCGATTACTCGTTCTTTTATTGGCCTTACACATTGTCTAAGAGAGTTGACTATGAATCAACGATTTATTGTCGGCCTTCTTTTGTCGATCCACATAGAGATGCAGGAGTACAATCTGACATTTATGTGGAACTTGATCTCTAGGTTGGATCCAGACTCAACACAATCGTTAGATCGTTTTACAGCAAACGCAAATGTCACCTTGGACTTTTTAATGCACTTTGACTTTGAGGGCGGAGAGTTCCTATACTGCAAAACAATGTGTAGGGAGGCCGAGTTCTTAATCTGTAGGCTCAGATCACTCATCATTATTCAAATAAAGGAATCCATATCTGACCTTCATGAGGCGGTTGATGCTGCGCACGATGAGTTTGACAGATGGTCTGAGGTTCTCAGGAGGTCTCGACCATGTTCTTCGACCTCATCCACTGAGATTACTAGTTTGGCTTAAAAGGATGAAGAAACTCTTGAAAGCGATTGGAGATATGATGTCGCATAAGGCTATTCTTGATGTAGAACATGTCAGACATACTAGAGTGGTTGAAAGAGAGCAACGTCGCAAGTTAGTCATCGGGCTATATTGGAGGCTGAGTCCGCCCCGACTCAGGTCATGGGAGAGCCACATGTCGCTAAAGCAGAGTACCAGACTCTTGCTGGAAGCATGGCACATCTTTGAGATTTACATGCTCCAGTCTTTCATGATATGTATATTTTTTTCGTTTTCTATATTTGAATATCAATGTGATGTACTTCTCTTTCATTGTATCTGGATCATATGTACTCTTTATCTGTTAGTGAAAATTTTATTTTCTTCGTGATAGAAATTGTCTACATTTATAATTTATAATAATAACTATCATACATTTATTTTTTTGTTTAACTGCATGAATGTTTTTGTACAATGAACGTCTCTTTTAGTATTGTCTTCAACTTGGCAATCAGTTGGGAATACTTTAGTGACTTGGACACTAAGGCCTTAAATTGAGCAATTTAAGGCAACTAATCAACAATTTAAGGCAGTATTCCCAACTGATTAAAAGAGACGTTCATTATACGAGAACATTCATACAGTTAAGTAATAAAATAAATTGAGGTATGTCATTATCACAAAGTATAAAGGAAGAACAAAACTCATATCACGAAGAAAATAAGATTTTTACTAACAGATAAGAAGTAAATAAGATCTGGACAAAATAAAAGAGGAGTATATCACATCAACACTAAATAAAAGAAAAGAAAAAAATACAAATCATGAAAAACGAGCTTATAAATCTCGAAGTGATCCATGATCTCGGCAAGAGTCTGGTACTCTGACTTGGTGGCCTGTAGCCCTCCTACAGCCCAAGTCAGAGCAAACTCAGAAACCAAAATAACCCAGTGGCAGGCCAGAAGTCGACACTGCTCTCATTCCACCACTAAAGTCTGTCTGGTATGCTCGACATCAAGGCTAGCCTTGCACAACATCATATCTCTGATCTTCTTCAAGAGATTCTTCATCCGACAGCCAAACTAGTAATATCAGTGGATGTGGTAGAAGAATGTTGTCGATATCTCCTAAGAAACAAAAAAAAATCTGTTGAACTCATCGTGTACTGCATCAGCTGTCTCACGATGACTCCTGACCTTCTCGTAAAGGTCAAGTATGAATGTCTTTGTCTGGACAATGGTGAGTGACCTGTAGATGTGCTCTCCGGCCTCCAAGTCAAAGTGTGCTAGAAAGTTTAAGGTGACATTTCGTCCACTGTAAAATGATTCAAAGATTGAGGTGAGCTTGGATCCAGCCTGAAGATCAAGTTCCACAGGACTATCATATTGTACTCTTGTATATCTGTATCGTGGATCATCAAAATAAGATGGTCGGCAATGAAGCTCTGACTTATGGTCAACTCTCACAGGCACTGTGTAAGGCCAATAAAAGAGTATTCAGCATTATAACATAATCATACTAAAGAATATATATGTTAAAATAAAAAAAATACTATACAAGTGTTTGACCCTCCAATATCTGTTGGAAAGCTATGCGTAAGAGGTGTCGTGAATCTGGGTACCAGATCGAGACTCGTCAGGAGTGGCTCAAATGTTCCATGCCTCTCCACAGGTGATGATCTCGCTCCAGATGACACGCCTGACCAAAAGGATGAATAGAAAATCATGGAGAAAAAATCATTTATGATAAAGCCAACTGTGTTTGTGTCAAAATCTCTGAATAGCATCGACTGCACAGCAAGTATCCTCGGGTTAGAAGGAACCTCCTCGAGCATCAGGAGTCAACATGGAATAGAGGTAGTTGCCTAATCTATAGAAGAACAAGGAGGCTCCCTGCCTCAAGAGCGATGTGTCTCCCTGCAGACAAAGGTACCTCGATACTGTGGAGACACGTCTCTAGCCCGCATCCTGATCGGTGGACGAATAGTCTCTTCCTCCCTGACAGGTTCACCTCACCTCGTAGCTACATCCATGAAAAATGATGAAATAATAAGAAAAACAACTAAGATGAAAAATATGTCATAAGATTGACAGTTATACCGATTTAAAAAATAACAACTAATAATGTACTTTTGTTATCTCTAGTATGAGATGAGCCTCCTCGACACCTTTGACCTCTCCTATCAATCTCATCGATGAGCTCCATCACCTTCAGATGAGGATGAATATCAAATCTATCTGGTTGACAAACCAACAAAAATTTATCGGCGACCAAATGTGGAACAAAAAAAAGGCGTACAAGCTCTCGCTCCAAAGTGGATATCGCATGAGACAACTATATAAATATAGGATATCTCATCTCTGCAAAATATGAAGGACACTCTAAGCAAGCGAAAACGTACCCAGGTATGAATGTATAGCCAAAATAAAGTGAGATTTTATAGATCACATGAAGGATCCTCAAATATCACCCTGAAAACTCTAAATAGCCTAGCCAACACTGTAGAAGCTATAGAAAGCCTCTCGCCATGAGAAATCCGGCTAGCAGCCAGAAAAGCACTTAGCCGTACAGAACTTTCTCTAAAAAGAACAAAATTGCATAACCAAATAGTCAAAAATCCTGTTAGTAATTAATACTTACCTACACCAGAAATTACAGAAGATGAGTAATCAACTGGAAGGATGGTTCGGCAGTTTCTTCTAACAAACAGCCATCATCATATAAACGAAGCTAGAATGGATCGTTCAACAATGTAGCTTGTTGAACCAAAATATTCTCTCGCTAAAAGCTAAAAATTCAAACACTTATTAGGATAGTAGCATGCAATCATCTCGATAAACTTGCTGCTCTGTATGCCCGACGATAATGGTTCAAAAACTCAGGATAGGCAGAAGGTAGAACTAACTCGTCTCGACGATTTCTATCAGTTGAAGGTTGCCGACGAAAAAGATCCTCATCCGAAGGGATATACTCCCCGTAGCAACGACCAAATATCAAAAGCCCGGACACAAATTGGAAGACCCACAAAGTGATTGTCATCTCCTTAGTGTCAATCCAATAAGTATTGTTATCAGAGTCTCAAAAATCAACCACACCACGAACTCACGACGAAGTAAGGCTCCCATAACTTAACATGAATGAACATGCAATCTCATAAACTTCAGCAACTTGTAACATATCATGATGAACTTGCAAAATGTATCTAACTCAGGCTACATATCAACGTTGAGGGCTAAGAACTTGGCCCAATGATGAATCCTGATGTCAATTTGATCAATTTGATGTAACCAACGATGGCTCAAGAGCCTAGACTACCTAGTCTCAAGTGTGTCAACAACAAGATGTGATATCACGGACTCCATGGCTCAACTGATCAATAGTATTCTCTACAATTTAACTTGATAGCATTCACTCCTACGGGATTCTGCGAGAGACGAGTCAATTGTACAATATGGAAGTGTTGGAGAATGTGTAAAAAAATTACGATAAATGTCACTTCCTCTACATCCTTCCATATTGCTCAAGCCTTTCTCGGATATCAGTGTCCCCTCGAGGATCTAGCTCATCAATGATAGCCCAAACGGCCTCCTCAATAGGTTCTCTTGGTGACATATCAATGGGTCTTTTCCAAGGAAATGTCACCTATAAGAGAGAATAAATAAAGAAAATTAATAATAAAAGAGTGTAAGCAAGTCCACAGAGAAAAAAAAGAAATAAAACAAACATGATTTGTTCAATGCACGCACTATATTTATTGGAAGCATTTGTTGACCTCAAGATATATTCAATCTGGAATAATATTAATAATGAATGTGACAGCTCACATGTCATGATCGACTCACTTCAAGCACTGTTGAAACAAATAAAATGATATCCGGCGGCCAAACAGATTGCGCAAGCGGGTCCAAAATATCAAAATTGACTAAGGAAGAATATCTTATGATCAAAAGGAGCAAGAATGGTGAAAACATGTTGTCGATGTGACGCACACAAATCGAACGTAAATCTTCTCAATCAATGTTTTAGTGACTCGAATGACCTCCAATCGTAAAATAGATTGCACAAGCACATCCAGTATGTCGATTTTACCTACGAGCAACACCCATATTGATGAGTCTTGATGCATGAATGATTGACACATAAATCAAGGCACTTGAATTTAAAATAAAAAAAATTGAAACAAGTTATTTAAATGATAATATGCATATATATATCTTATCAATTTATATTAAAATTATTTTATTAAATATCTTATATGCCTTCCTCATAACTCCGCCAATCTCACGTTTTTTCCCATGCCTAGCCCATATCTCAGCCTCCCTTCCTATCCAATGCAAGCCCCCTCCACATAATTTTTAGCAAAAAAGTACATATCAAATATTCCTAATACTATCAGCGCCTGAGCACACTCCAGCCGATCCATTTCACTCGAAATCCTAGCTCTCCCTCAGCTTCTTACGCACGAGAACCCAGAGAGCTCCCTCATTGTTCCACCTACTCTAGCTGCCTAGATCCTCCGCCGGCAACTTCAACTGAGCTCTGACACAATCTCTCCTCTTACACAAAACTCTACAAAAAACACATCGAAAATTCTCCCCCTCTTCCTCTCCTTCGCCCACTTCTTCATTTCCCTTCGTTGCAGCTCTCCCCGCCAACGACCTTACAGCAGGCAGCATCCTGCTGACGTCACCCACATCCTTACCAGTTGCCACACCGTCCCACTGCACTAGCTCCTCCATCCTTCTCCAACGACCCCACAGCATGTGAGGCACTTCACCTCTCCCTCTTCCTATTTCCATAACCAGATTCTCCTTTCTCCTCATATCCTTCTAGCTTCACAGCAAAACTATTCACCCACCTCCTTCTGTGCTCTCTAAAGAAAGAAATTTCTTTTTATCCTAAACCTACTTGTCTCACCTCCACCTTCTGCTCCCAGTACGACAGCCGAAAATCCCTAACCTGCTAACTAAAACGCCCACACCAGTCCTAGCTACAGTTAACCTTGCATTTGCCACTTCCTCTCCTAATGTTTACACTCCGTCAATCGTCCTCAACTTCGATGATTTGGTCTCTTTGTTATCACATGAAGTTATGATGGCGCAGCAGTGATTCGGTTAGCGTAAAAACCTGTGATGTTTCTTGTTGGGTTATTTCCTTTGCTTCAATGCTCATATTTATTATGGTAATGTCTCTGTGTGTGTGATAGGATTTAGGTGCGTTTGGGACAACTTATCAGCTGTGACGGCGTTTTAAAAACGGCGTCTCACGGTTTGGGTCCCGTGTTCGGGCAACGTGTGTGAAAATGGCGTTTTTATTTTACGTTAAACGCGGGCCGCATTTCAAGAAACATTTTGACGGGGTTGCCCTCGTCCTATCCAGAGAGAAGGTTGCATAGGAGAAAAAGATCGAATGATATACTTGTTCACCACCTTCCGCACATCGTTTCGCTCGTCGTAGCAAGTCGAAGCCTCACCTACATCACTCTCGCTCTCCTAGTTTGTCCCAAAACCATCGGCTTCATGAATGAAAACTTGCAATACAATCGCAATTAAAGCTAGTAGGGAAGGCCACGATGGGATCGTGACATACCAAGGCTGGCGATACTCCATTCTCATCATTCTGCTCCGCTCCTACCAGAAACCATCGGGAAAGGTAAGTTTGTTCACGCCATCATCGAGGAAGGTAATCCTATTCACGCCATCCTTCCAAATGTGGATGTTAGAATTCTAGATTCCAGTGTGGCAGTAATCCCAAATTAATTATTATTTATAAATTGCACTTATCATATTGCAAATTTAGAATTTTAAAATCAAACATAAATAACTTAAACTTCCTCGATTTTGTGACAGGATTCGCTTTGATTATTTATTAAATAGGAAGAATTTTTTTTGTAATATTTTTTTAGGTTTTTCACTTATTTTTTGAACTGTTCTGAAGTCGTTTTTTATTTCTCAAATATCAAATATATTGTTATGACAGTCCTGTTGTAAAAAATATTACTGCACAGTGGCAAAATGATCATTTATCCAAAAATAATTGCAAATTACTTATTTTCTAAATGCACAAACTAAACAGTCAGTCAGTCTATCCGGATAGGCTGCTGATCAGAAGTTTATCAGGATAAACTATTTATCAAGATAAGCTGAATAAGCTGCAGCTGTCCCAAACAGACCCTTAGTATAAATTCTGCATATGTGTTTTAATTTGTCTGTACTGCAAGCCCTATGCACATTTTTTTAAACGTGGTGGGTCAAAGACTTGTTTTTGTCGTATCAATGTGGCGGGAATGACTGTGCATTTGTTATTATTAGCTTTGTGCAGGTACACGAAGACCATGCACATTTTTTTAAGTGTGGTGGATTTGAAGACTCTCGTGCTAGAATGTTGAAAGACAATGGCTATGCACATTTTTTTAAGCATGATAGAAAGGCCACAACTCCCCGATGCAACCACCTAAACGAAAAAAATACTGGCAGACTGTCAAAATGTTGCTGAATTTTGGCTATATTAAAACTTAAAACAAATTCATCAAAAATCCTAAAACTGATTAGAAAAAGAGAAAACAAAGTTTGAGGAATAAAAAAGTGGAGGTTAGGAAAATAACAGACAAACATGAAATTTGTAGTGTCCCCCTCTTAAAATACCAACAAAGCCTATTTTTACAAAAACTTTTGAAAAAACTAAAGGCTAAATTTAGAATTTGTATGCAATGAATTGGAACTGCCCTAGTATTTATATATGAAAAAAGATGTGTGGGGCCCGCTTCATTTAATTATCTATATAAAAACTAATCCTGCCACTATCTAAAGGCCAAACTCTAGAACAATATATAATCAAAGCATCTAAAATGAAATTTGATTTAGAATCTATGAAGTTGTAGTCAATTCTAGCATATTCATCACCAGATCCGCAATCCCAAATGCACAAACGAACGGAAGGTGAAACTAAAAGCTTACATGAAAATATTTGTATAAAGTCAATGATAACACACTCGTGCAAATAATAGTAAACCCCCCTAAAAGTTCGTACAAGTTAATAAGAATAAATTCCCATATATGCTCCAACCAACGTGTTAAGTGCTTAATCACAAGATCCGAGAATGTTGCGCAAATTAAACAAATGTCTAAGCTCAATCCAATATGCCTCAAAATGCATGCTAAGATATTTAAAAAACTACCCGAACCAACAATATAAAACACCCACATGTGCTCCCGCGATAACCACGAACTCTTAAACTTAATTGTTAGAGGATGTTGCGCAGATCAAACACATGCTTAAACTAAAATATGTTTTTTCTTAAAAAGTATACACACGATCCAAACATTTACAAAAATACAATTTTTGAATGGCAAATTCAAATATATATAATTACACACGTATTGAAATGGTCGCCATGTCTATAGGGCAAGATCGTAAGTATCATACTTTGGCCAATATGATCCTCCTCCATATAGGGAATGGAGTTGGCAAAGTTGAGCCAGCCTGATCCTTCTTATAAGAATTGGAGTTGACAGGACTGGTATCTCAACTAATGTTAAGTGATAAATGCCCGATGATGGGCATACTCATTGAACATTTCAATTGGAGGAGTATTTATAAAAGTCAACATTTGAAATATTAAGATCCATAAAATAATCAAATAAAAACTTACCACCTAATGTTTAAAGCAAAATTCATCCACCACTACAATCGTTTGTCGAGGTAGGTAAATCTAACGTTAACCCGAGCTCACAAAGAAACAATATCATATCAAGCATATTACTAAATTCATGCACAAAATAATCTAATGCTAGTAAGGGTGTGACCTAAGTCCTCTGTCTGCATGGTTTTGCGACCAAATGACACCACAAATAAACGATTACGATTAAACCCCTCTAACCAGATTATTTGCTGTCAAATAGCACCATTATATTACATTCACAGTTATAGTCTGTATGTTCCCTAATAATAGTCTGTCATTTTGAGCATTGAATCATATATACATTTGATAGTACAGAAAGCCCTTTGTAAGCGAAGATTGATTTAAATCGGTCCCCTTAGACAAACATTCACCCCGAGTCAACACGGTTCCTTTCAACGAAGCAACTCATGGTTGCTGACAATGATTCTTTCATCATGTTGGGTCGACTACCTCCGCTTACTAAGTAAACTAAGGTCCACGCAACCCTGGATAACTAAACCATAAGATCTTGATAAGATTCATCATGTTTCCCCCACCATCCGCTACTATATGCTAAGTCTAATAACTTAGCGCCTAAAAACTAACCTTAATCAAAAGTGTTCTCTTGTTATCGGGATGAGTAATTAATCATAAGGGCTTGCACCAATTAAAAAACCTAGAACCCCCATATATTAAAGTTCTCGCAAAAATTGAGGGTGAAATCTCTGTATAGTGTCTTATCTATTATCTCAGCTGTCGTCTGAAAAATTTGACCCTAAATTTGAAAACCTTTAAGCTCTCGACAAGAGTCTGAGGTGTTATTTGAATTTGCGGAGCACACAATCAAATTGGCTTAAATGCCTAATTAGAATCTTGTTAAATGTAACATTTATTGGATTTGTTTTTCATAATGTCGTTTGATTTGACTATACACTTGTCATATTTGAGTATCATTTGATCCCTAAAATTTACCTTAAAGATTCTTAATAAGCTTCGAGGGCATGATCTGGTCTCACTTGGACTCAGATCAAGTTATGTTTGATGTCAGCCGGTTCATTTTATCAAGACACTTCATTTGTATTGGAGTA
This sequence comes from Phalaenopsis equestris, assembly GCF_001263595.1. Classification (NCBI taxonomy): domain Eukaryota; kingdom Viridiplantae; phylum Streptophyta; class Magnoliopsida; order Asparagales; family Orchidaceae; genus Phalaenopsis; species Phalaenopsis equestris. The sequence goes on along the minus strand of NW_018165435.1, from coordinate 100,201 downwards.
TAGATAATTAAATATTTAGAGCTCTTGGTCTCAATGTGCATCAAGATTCGTACATAATTAAGATAATTTCTTGAGGAATCAATAGCCCTCTTACCTTCATATGTCTATGCCAAATACATTGAAAATATCCCCCAAATCTCATAAAATAGTGATCTTGAAGGGATTGTGAGATGTAGTTATTTCTTGGGAGCACGGTTCTTCTCCCAGGTTCACGACTCAAGCAAGTCTCCTTAATGCTCAGTTGAAAGTATAAAGTTTGAGCAGAAAATGTTGAAAATGGGTTGAACAGACAACCGCCGCCAGCTATAATGATGGTGTACACTCATAGGGGCACACGTGCATGCGAGTAGGCCTGCAGCTGCTCGCGTAAGCATGTGTGCGCCCAGGATTGCGGACGCATGCGTGTGCACGTTGTGGGGGCAACAAAATGCAGGCAAATGGGCAGTGCGCAGGAGTGTACAAGCACTTGCAGTTGGAGAAACTCAAGTGCAAGCAGAAGGGCGCACGATGGAACACAGGTGTGTGCACTCGCTGATGAATACACACACGCACATGAACACACAATATGTGTGTGCGTGTGTGCGTGTGTGCGTGTGCGCGTGTGTGTATTTATTATAAAAATTACTTTTTTTATAAAAGAAATTACTTAATTGTAGGTGAACTCAATCAATGCTTTGTCAACATGCATCCATTTTAAGCATCTTTATTTCCCCTAGACCAAACTTACATGTTATTCATAGCATTAATGTCTGTTATACCTGAAGCAATGCCTTGCCAAAAAAAGATCTCTAAATATAAGAATGATGATATAAATCTGGTTTAGAGAAAATATCATGAAATTTAATTTTTTCAGCAGACTTTGATTTCAACTCATATCTAGTCTATTATCTTTAAACCCAGCCAAGCAGCATGGAAATAAGTCTTCCAATTTAAGCTGACGCAAGAAATGATGCATTTGACTAAATCTAGATATCCCAATGTGATTTATCCGTATGTAAAAGATTTGATCACATTTTAGAAAAAAAGTATTCTTTTGCATGCTATATAATTAGAATACGCTATTATGGAATAATTAATAAATCTATTGAGACAAGACATCAAACCAAGGCATAACTGGCATAAACTGATAGATCAAATCTTCTCGTGTAGGTTCATAGGATTCTACTTACCGCAATCGCATAGAGTGTAGATATGACGAAGATTAATCCAATAAGAATTCGAGTTGAGACAGTCTCAACAAACGCAGCAGACAAAAGATTTCGCCTCAGAAGCTCATATGCCATCTTTGCAGCGGAACAGTAGCTTTCACCCGTTATTGCAGCAAAATTTATAGTGAACTTGTTGACAAAGTCAAATGCAGCGAACAAAAAATTGGCACAACACCGGAGCAGGATTTTTATAAACCCTCCAGAAAGATCTTCCCTTCCTGCACTATCTACAACAGCCCGTACAAACCGAACCGCGCCTAATACCATTCCTGAAAAACACACTGTGCCAAAGGAGGGGCCAAAAGCATTTCTGCAATAGTCAGGAGTAAACAAGAAAAGAACAAAAAGAAAAAAAGATGAGTGCATGAAAATTGTACAATTAGAAAGTATTCTTAAAACTAAATTGATAGATTGAAAAGGACAAATAATGAATGTGAAGAATAAGAAAACATGAAAATATTAGCTTAAGAAAAAACAAACAAAAACTAAAGACAGTAAGTGCCATTCAGCTTATAGCGTATGATATTTATCAAAAGTATAGAGATGCATTCCAGAACACCATAATATCTCGCATCTACTTTAGCCTCATAATGAAAGTCAGAAGACATGATATTTAGTTATCAATAAGAAATTTCTGGTTTGGTAATAAAGATAGGATTTACATAAGTAACAGTTAATTCTCCTTTATTACATATTTAATACTGAAAAAATTTTTATTTACTCGTCCACCTCTCTATTCTTTAGGAGGCATAAAAAATGTCACATTGTTTATCTATTCTTTACTCAGACAATAACCTAATAAAATTTCGCAAGTTCCACGAAATCTTGTTTTGCAAGTCTTGCAGCATCTTAATTCTCAAATCCCGCAATAATCTTTGTTTCTCCATTCTATGCAATTTCAAACCATCCAAGACAAGGAATAATTAATAGAATGTAAAATCCAAAAAGCAATGACACCAAAGATTTCATTTTCGTCTTCTAAGGAGATTAATGCCATTGAGCTTAACTTCAAAGAAAAGGTGGTCGGTTTATTTAAGGAGAAAGGACATGACTGCAATCTAAATGGAAACAAAATTTGTTGACGTTGCTTTAAGCGGGAATCTATCTTGTCTTTCTCTTCTCCACCAAACAAGCTCATGATTGCATAGAGTGCGAGGAGGAAAATGGAATAGAGCGAAAGGGGAATGGAGGATACAACCTAGAGGTGGCCTCTCTAGCTGCCACCTTTTTTTGGCAGCTATTGGTAACTAGGTTAGAGAATCATAGATGGAGGGGAGAATGGTGACCCAGAAGAAAACGGAGTGGTATTTTTGCCATTTAAAGAAGAGTGGTAAGAGAGTAAATAGAAAGTTTTAGGCGTTAAACATATGCATGATAAGGTATATAATAGCGCAATTGGGTATTGAGGCATTCTGCATCCGTGAGGTGAGGTATAAACCTCAAACAATTTGAGGCGTAAGCCTCAAATTAAAAAAAAAAAAAAACTTGCATAAAGAAACCTTGCATAAAGAAACAAGTAAAAGAAACAAGTATTGTATAAACTTTAAAATATGGAGTAAGAAATAAGATATTAACACTAATATATTAACACATTAAAATGTAACATATCAAAATTCTAACAATAGTAAAAAGTAAGAGATTGTGCAAAATAAAATGTAGCATGTTAACACTCTAAGCTAAGATATCATAGTAAAACACCAAAATATCATAAAAAAATAATCAAAACAATTTAAAAATCAATTATCTCCCACAGCAGCCTCTGTTTCTCCATTCTATGCGACCTCAAACCATCGAAGACAAAAAATAATCAATAAAATGGAACATCCACAAAACTATGACACCGCAAATTTCAATTTAGTCTTGCAAGGAAATGAATGCCATTGAGCTGTACTAGCAAAGAAAAGTTAAAAGGTTGTCAAATTGTTTAAGGTGAGAGGAGATGGCTGCAATTTAAATCAAAACAAAATAAGTTGAGGTTGTTAAGAGCAGGGATCTGTTTTGACTTTCTCTTCTCCGCCGAAAAGCGCATGATTGCATAGAGTGCAAGGAGGACAAGAAATAGAGCAAAGGGGAAAAGTAAGCTATGAGCTAGAGATGGCAACTTTAGCTGCCACCCTTTTTTGGCTGGCATTGGTAGCTAGGTCAGAGAATCTTAGATGGAGATGGAGAATGGTGAAGAAGAAGAAAACTGAGTAGTATTTTTTTTTTCTTCATTAAGAGAATAGTGGAGGGTGAGTAAATAGAAAGTTTTAGGTGGTAAACATATATATAACAAGGTTTATAATTACGCAATTGGGTATTGAGGCATTTTTTATCCATGAGGTTAGGCATAAACCTGACGGCATTTTGAGACATAAGCCTCAAATTAAAAAAAATAATTATTGTATAAACTTCAAAGTATGGAGTAAGAAATCAACATCTTAACACCTAGAATATTAATTCATTAAAAAATAACATATCAACATTTTAACAAAAAAAAAAGGTTACAAACTGTGCAAAGTAAAAAAGTAGCACATTAACACCCTAAAGCTAGGATATTAAAATAAAATACCAAAATATCATGACATGAAAACCAAAATAAGTTGAACATAAATCTTTAACTCCAATTCATACTCATCACCCCACAACACTTTAAGAATATAACAAGTCATCAACATTAAAAATTTTAAATTTAAGTCTTGATTACTCTAATAACCCTATAGATTTTCATCAAATTCATCAACATAATGAATTACTTTAGTCATATTTCTATCTCTAATTCCTCATTACCTTTAATCTCAGTCATCTTCCTCCTTACTAATCAATAGTAGTCAATCAAAATATAATTTAAATTTTAAATTGATGATGATGCTCATACTTAAAACTTCAACTACATAATTTTTTGTGAAAACATTATTTATTTATTTATTATTAATTAAATGTGTGACCTATAAGAATACATATGTGTGAGGCATATTAATACCATTTTTAGCTTTTGTTAAAAAAAATTAAGGTGGGGATGATTTTTTTTTTTTTTTTTTTTTTTGGTAAAAAAAAAACCAAGGATCTAGAGAAAACACCAAGGATCTAGAGAATTAAGTGTCATGTATGTAAATATCCCTCATAAGAAATATAAAAGAAATAAAATGGAGGATCAAGGGCATCCAAGTAAAGCCCTGAATTATATCCATTTCTCTTACTATATCCACAAGCCATGCACATAGATTCTAAACCAACAGCTTCAAAGAAAGTTCTAAAAAATTTGTGTTATACAAGTTACTCGCTATGCAACATGGGAATAAAAGATTTAAAGTAATAGCTTGCACGGTCGACAGCTAATAGTGAGTAAAGCACATCAAATGTCACCAACAAGGAAAATAATCCTAAAAGTCACCTAGGGGATGCTCAATTTTAAATCATATATATATCAGTAGAATATAATTAAATGGTTCATGAATGATGACAATAAATAAGTCATGGCCCAATATTTAAATAATACAGAATCAAGATCAAGTAAGATTCTTGCCACAGCTTCGCTTCCTGTGTTCAGATCATAGGAATGTTTTTAAAAAAATGCAAATGAGATGATAGTCACAATAATGGATACAGACTCATATTCAAGCCAAGGAACTGTCTGATGCTTATTTCCTTTGATTATGGTCCCGTCCATTCACAAATAACCAAAAGGATTTGCTTGGTAAAACTTAGGCTAGAACACCACAGGCAAGTCATTAACAGGTCAACGACATTGTTCTTCACGTATCTATACAGCACTAGCATTGTCTATCCATAAATTCACACAATTCCTACGTATTTACATATCTAAGACCTAAATTTTAATTGCATCGCGCTCACTTCTTTAACATCACATTAAAAATACCACTTTTACTAACATTTTAAAAGTCAAAATGCCGTTTTCTTATGTATAGGTTTATAGCACCAAAGTGTTATAGAAGCAAATACCAAACTTTAGGTGTTAGATATGCAAATCCATAAGTGTGGTGCGTATGTAAATTTCCCAAATTATTATCATCATAATGCCTATTGAAAGAAGCTACCTCAGGAATTCATTAGCAAAAATCACTTCAGACGTCAACTAACTCTACTCCAATTCCGTAAAACAAAAAAGACGACAACAGCTACACACTTTAGGAGTTTCTTAAGAAAACAAATAGTAGACGAGAAAGCCATGCCTCAGAGAACTTCTTATGCTGCTACGCGGCTTAACCCCCTCTATCGAGAAGTACCACTGAGCAATTGTTCCGCTTGTCACGTAAACCTTCGCCTCTATCATAGTTGCGAAGCTCCATATCATTGTAATTATCGCTAGTGCAAAATAAGCAGGCACCCACCGATCCTGCTTCCACTTGCAGAAATACAAACCATCCTCCCCCTTCGTTGGTACAATCTTCCCATTAAAAGTCACAAGCACCAAGAACACAACAATCGGTGCGAAGTACACCAGCAAACCCATTATCAGAAACGGGAACACCGCGAGCAGTAGCATGTTGCTAACAAGCGCCACTGAAGCGATCCGGAGAATGTGGACCGTAAGTTTAATGCGGTGCCAATTGGAGACGATGATCCAAACAACGATCGCGATGAGGAAGAAAACGAAGACGAGGACAAGGATGCGGTATGCAAGGGGAAAGGATTCGCGACAAGTGGCGCCGAATTGGCAGGCCACGAACCAGTACACATTGAGGAAAATCGGGATGATGATGAAGAAAGGAATGGAGAAGTACACAACCTGTTTGGCAAAATACCGAAGAAGGGACAGAAGAGCGAGGACAATCGGCAATGCGAGCAGCAGAGTGATGACCAGAGTCCAAATTAGATCTCGTAGAAAAGTGGAGGAAGATGAAGAGGGGAGGGACAGTGAATTGAAGACCGAGAAAGAGCTGGAAGAGGGAGGGATACAGGAGGAGGAGGCTGAGTCATAGATAAAAGAAGAAGCGTGGGATCGATTAGGGTTTTGGCGGAAGGATGCGACGATGCCGAGTGCAAAGGTGGCGAGACTGAGGACGAGGAATAGGATGAGGAAGGTGAGGTCACGAAGAGGACGGTGACCGTGGTTGTAGATAATCGGTGGGTACTGGTCGTCTTCTGAAGCTGCGACGGCGGCGGCGACGGCGGAGGATGGGGCGGAGGGGAGAAGTGGATCGGAGAGGATGAACGGCTTGGTGTCGTCGGCGCTTCCCATCGGAGGAGGGGAAGTAGGACGGGGGATCTAAGGGGTGGGGAGGTGACTGTATGCTGCGTGCGTCAGCTGGTGTTGCTGCTGCTGCTGTTTGTAAACATGGAAGCTACAGCAGCAAGGCGACAAGGAACAGGGAGGGTGAAGGAGACGAGATGAGGAAGGGGGGGTGTGAATGGCGGAGATGGCATCGCCATGGGAGCTGGTTAGTAGTAATAATTTAATCTGTTTTAGATCCACTTGGCACTGTCGGCTATTAAGACAGGTTGCTCCGGAGCTGCCATGTGACCCACTTAGATAAGATTTTTTAAATGGGTGCAATTTAATTTTACAATCATGATAATTAGTTGATGATGAATGATGGTTAGAATTATAGTTAGAATTATAATCGTTTATATTTCTAGCTCAAAAATGTGTTCGTATTCGACTCGTTAAGTAAGAGTTATTTTAACAACTTTAATCATGTAGTCATAAGACAATAAGAGTTTAAGTAAGATTTAAAAATTATTATTTATATTAAAACATCATTTGAATTTAATTTAATATTTTTTATTCTATTTTCTTAAACAATATTTTAATTGATTATATTATAAATCTTTGTAGTCTTGTCTTGTAATCAATTAGTTTTTTTTAAATACTACTTTATATATATATAAACTTGATGACTAGTATTTCGAGCCAAAACGAGCCGAACACGAACGAAGACATCTTTGTTTGTGTTCGGCTCATTAACTTATCAAACAAAATTAACGAGCCAGCACGAGCTGTTCTCGAGCTGTTTTGCATGAGCTGTTCGCGAACAAGAGCCGTTTTGACAGCCCTTGTGAGATCCAGAAAGTTTCCTTCCTTGTTTTACTCAATTTTTTTAAATTTTTTTCTTTCCACTGTTCGCAATATTTCTACGATAGCTGATTTTTTGAATTTCTAATCTTTTTTGTTCTTCTCACCTTGCATTTGTTGCCCTCTTTTGCGTCGCTATCGATGTTGGCTAGGGCATCACTTATCTTCTCCCTTTCCTCCTCCTGTCGATCTCCCTCTCCTATTTGTGTCCTGGTTTTGCCAGAAGCCATCGTCTTCATGACTGGACCCATGTGATACATTCGTTGTTGGAGCTAGCAGTAAAGGCAATAGCGAGATTGTAACATACAAAGACCACCAAACTCTGAAACCCTCATTTCCCTCCTTCCATTTGCTCCCACTTGAAACCGTCGAGAAAGGTAACCCTCGCCTTCCTCCCTCTCGCACGCTTCAGACTCTCTAAATCCCATCAAATCGTCTTCTTGCGGGATTTAACCAATCTAACGAGTAGAGAAACAGGAATTAAGGGCTTGTAGGATTTTATAATTTTTTAAAAAAATTAAATCCTTAAGTGTCATTTAAATCCCCCAACACTTAATTCAAAAATTTAAAATTTCTTCTATATCATAAAAAAACATTGAACAAAATATTATGATATTAATTAAAATTAATTAAGTTCATAGTTTTATCTTTTTATATAATAATAATGATTTATATATTAAATCTTGTAGATCTATTAGAAGACATCTAATTAAATGAATAAATAAATTGCTTAATCATTTAATAATTTCACTTTTAGTTGATGTAGGATTGCTAGTTGAATCACCAAATTCGAATAAGTATCACGTTTTGTCTACTTAAGGTAAATCATTGTTGTATATGAGAGAATAAAACTACCCTTCCTAGTTGAGGGGTATTATTCATTGTTAATTGTAGTAGAATATATTCATTATTTATATTTTGTCAGTTTTGCTCTTTCTTACTTCAATTACGATGTTTCACTTATTATAGGGCTACCTTATTGTTCATAATGAAATTACTAAGTATATCAATTTATTTTTTCATGTTTGAATAATCTTGTAATTATAGTTTTTTTTTTACTTTCGTTTCATTTTATGAATATGCATGTGAATTCACGTCATATCACAAACATATGTAAAATTACAGACTTCTTAAATATTATACCCATGAAAACAAATTGGCATGCTTATCTGTAATGGTATGTAGATCAGTAGAACCCTTTTGGATTTTGGCTAGTCGGGTTGATGGACCCACAGAGTGACGACTCTACAGGAAATTGTTGGGTTTCATTGGGTTGGTAAATGAAAATGAAATGATAAGAAATTTAATTATGAATAGTTTTATGGTTCGTATGACATGCATAGTATATTTACCTTTTTTATTATTGGTCTTGCAGTGTTACATATGCATATAATGATTCTTCTTTGTTGCCTTACTGCATGTCACATTCCCTTGTTGTTTATTCTTTAACAGATAGTTATTATTTACTGAGTTTGTCAAACTCATTTTTGATATTTTTGAATAATAAGTTCGATTCAGCCTACACCGAAGCAAGATTTTCAAATTGTCTACACCGAAGCAAGATTTTCAGTTTTAGTTCCCAGTTTTGGTATTTTTTGCAGTATTTCTTTTAGTTATTGTGTTTTTTCTTGTTGGGTCTCGGTAGTTGTTCCATGTTATCATGTTTGTTTTGATTCAGTTGATTTTCTATTTTCAGTTCAGTTGTAACAATGAACTTTTCACATTAGTAAAATTTACATTTCCTTTTTTTACAGTGTAAGTTTTCTTTGAAAATATAAAACTGGTTCAAATTATTTCATCATGTCCTACGTTGTTGGGGTGTACCACCTTCCGAACATGGGGTGTGACTTATGGGGATGAAAATTGAGTTATATTTTACTTTTATGCATGAAGATTAATATCATTCAATAGTTGTTTGATTATAATAGATATAATTGGGTTACAAGTATGGTTTTTGGTTATAATAGTAAGATTTAGGCACAAAAGTTGTCGTTGGTTGCTACAATGAGCAGTCGGTCATCAGGGGTGTGGTTGGTGACTTCAATATTGACAATTTAACATAGAGTCCGTAATTAGAAATTATAAAAGAAGTAGTCCACTGCAAATATTGTAGTTGGTGGTTATAAAGATTGGTCACAAAAGGCCATAGTTGAATTACAGCAATTGCAAGCAATGGTCGTTGGATGTCAGTGGCATGCATCGACAGGTGGTGACGACCGATTGTGGTTGATGATGGCGGCAAGCGTGCTCGATGGTGATCGGTGGCTACAAGACATAATGACTATTCGTCGGGTTATATATATCAGACACATCTGTATTTAAAATGTAATGATTGCAAGCAGGGGTTACTAATCACTCAATATTATGTTGATGAATTATAACATTATGAACCCTTAGGATAAACCAAGTGATTAAGGAACCTTCCATTTCTTTTCAATTGAATATAAACTCGAAGTGTTTCAGTGGTGTTCATGATTACTTATGATTATTTTCTAAACCTCATTAAATATTTTTAAATAAACTCTAGTTCACTATTGAGCCCTTAAAGGCTGAGGTGTAAAGTTATAATTTTATAAAAGTTTTATGATATGGTGTTCAATCTTTTTTAGAATTTAAATTGCACTTAACCATTGGTTGGGGGTTCAAATTAGTGAGTTATTATCTTCCTAACACAAGCCCGTCACATTAGGATCATTAAAGACTTAATTATCTTTCAATCCATAAAAAATTGATTAATTACAATTTTACCTTTTGTAGAAAGTGAAGTGAATTGGTTCCTACATTTTAACCCTTTTTTTGTTTCAATCACTTCAAAGAGTTAATTATAAGAATTATTACCCATTTACCATCTGATTTTGACCAAAAATTAATTTAGAGTTCAAAATTCCATATTTATCATTTTACCCATAGGGTTCTTTACTTCATAATTACTTCAATTTAACTCAAATGACTTTAAAACTGTGTTGTTACCCTACTCATGGATTAATTTACATATCAAAGAAGAATTTATATTTTTCTGATTTGAATTTAATTTTTTATAATGATTTTGATTCAAAATTGAGAATTTTCAATATTAATTAATTTTACTAAACAAAACTTTTTTTCTAACCTTAGGGTAATTTTAAGAGGTTCACTTAGATCAGAGGACCACTCAAAATAAATTTTGTGAATTATTGAATTGTATTTTATTTATTTTTATTTTTTTAATTGATTTTAAAGATTAAATAATTAGAAAATATAGTTTCATTTCAAAAATTAATTTTTATATTTTCATAAAGCTCACTGAGAGAACTCAGAAAAAAATTAATTTAAAATTTTCTGACTTTTATTTCATTTTTATAATTATTTTATTTAAAAATAAAAGAAAATTCATTTAAATGCTAAAAATACCTTTTTACATCTTTTAAAAATTTATGAAAATATTTTTAAGTTATTTTCTATACTTGGGAATAAGTTGTGATATTTTGAGGTATATTTATATTTTTATAAGTTTTTAATTATTTTTAAATTGAAAAATAGCTCAAAAATTACTTTTTATTTTGACTTCAATTTTATTTTTCCTAGGTTTCTTTGGTCTTAAGGAATCATCGAAATCAAATTTCATAATTTTTTTTTATTTTTAATTTCTTTATAAAATACATTTTTAAGTTAGAAGTAGCTTTTCTGGCTTTCAATTTTTTACAGAGATCTTACAAAATCATTTTCTCCATTTTGGGATATTCTGATGGTTTTTTGAATTATTTTTTATTTTTAAAATTTTTTATAATTTTTATCATTTAAAAATGTATTTTGAACCTTTTAATTTGATTTTTTTTCCTAAGCTCCTCTAACCACAGTGAACCTACCAAACTTGATTTTGTATTTTTTTTAGTTTTATTTTATTTTTTATAATTTTTAAATTAAAATAATACTAAGAGTCCATAAAAATTAGGGCTTTTGCCTCGAAAAAATCAGAGAAAATTCCCCATGTCATTAGAAACAAACCCTAAAAAATTTACTTAATTTGAATAAATGTTTAATTAATTATAATTAATTTCATTTCTGTTGTGACCACACAAAAAATAGCATGATCATGTATGCTAAAAGATGGCGTGATCATGTCACTTTCAGGCATGGTCATGTTGCTTCGGGACACTTTTTTGCTTGATTTTCTAATTCTAGTTTGTTCGTATTCAACCCTTTCATCCTGCACAAAATTAAAGAAAAACACTTCTCAAGTGCAAATTTGTGATAAATACATAAAAATGACATGTAAAATGCAGAAAGAATGACAAGTAAAATCACGTAGAATTGATGTATGTCATTGATCCTGCTTCCATTCTTTCTGTTGAGTTCTCCCCTTCAACACCACTCGATTCTAACCAACTCGATGTTTTTTCAGCTTCTTGGTGATGCACGATAGAAGGGTCAGCAACTGCTAAAGAGCTTTTAGTGGGGATCAAAGAATCCTTTATTTTGATAAGATTCAACACGTCATTGAAGATTTTTTGAATAACAACAAAAGACTCAAATATAGAGTAAACCTACTTTGCACCTTCAAAATTTTCTGTGACACGAAGCACCATATTTGGTCATCTCCTCCTCCATCATCTCCACTTTCTTTACACGAGCTTGCAGCTCTCGCATCTCCTCCTCTTATTAAATCCCAGCCAACCGAGTGAAGGAGTTCTTAGTCTCGTTCAAGCATCAAGCCAACAATTTGGGAGACACCTGATGTCTAATATCTGCTTCCTCGCGGGTTTTGAAAAGATTGTCTAAACGGTCAACCCCACCTTCCTTACTTGAGTCTCAATCGGCCTGGATTGGTACAAGGGCAACTTTCACTGACACCAAGGTTAGATTTCCACCAACATTTGTCGAAGGTGAACCATCGTCTTAAACTATTAGGATCAGGTCAGCTGCACTAAGAGACAAGGTAAGAAAAATGAGACAAAAATTAAACTTTAAAAGGCAAGGCTAATGGCCCTCATACCATAATTCGATCTAACTTAGGTCTTTGTTGACCTCACTTTTGGGTGAGGATTTTGGGTCTTTCCTTTAATAACTATGATCTAGCCTTAGGACTTTTCTAATGACTATCTTAGCATCTTAGAAATGGTACCCACATTCTTCTTAGATATTTCACCAAATCTATGTTATCTATGATAATTCTTTATGTGATCGATAATCTTTAATACAAAGATTAGATATTACATAAGAGAACCCTGATGAGAATCCCTATAGGACCTTTAACTCATAGGATTGTCTTTTGCACAATTTACACCTTCGGGCACGCACCAACTTTGCAATTCGAGCAGTCAACACTTTCGATCATCGTAATTCGCATCGCATGCGTCGTTATTTGTCGAAAAACTTAAATAAATTTTTTAAACAATCGATTGTGAACCGAAATTTGAAGAAAATCAAATTCAACGTGTTTTTGACGAGATCGTCGACGAGGTTGCCAAGACGACCTCGGATGACGAAACGGACTGCGTTGGCCAGTCCAGAAAGTCGATTTTACCTAGAGGAAACGTTCATATTGTTGCAAGGACGTGTCCGAACGAAAATATGGGGAAGGATAATTCTATCACTTTTATTATTATTATTATTATTATTACTATTACAATAATATAATAAAAAATAAAAGAGAAATCTATTATATCCCTATTTTTTTCCTCCCACGCGCTTATATGCAGGAAAATTAAATAGTTTGAATAATAATATTATTATTATATTATAACACAATACAATATAATATATAATAATAATAATAATAAAATTATTATCCGATATTATTAAAATAACTCACACATGGTAGCTCTCACACTCCCTCTCCCCAGTTGATATTATCTCATGCTCATAAAAATAGAATTAATAATAATAAAAACAACCTCTCTTTGATATCTCGTGAAGCTGCGGTCGGATTCCTCCCGTCCGTCAGAGCCCCTCGTAACCGGCGCAGGCCGAAGCCGCCAGCTCCCAATCACTGGTCGAACCCGCTGCACCCATCTGTCTTCATACTTTCAGCATATTTTGTTATTTTATGTATTTTCATGCACGATAACTTTTATTCACTTGTGCTTGTATGCTTAAAATTCAAACTTTAATATTTACATAAAAAAAAATTAAAAGAAAAAAGGTCGGAAAAGAGACTTTACACTTACGACACCCTATTCTCATGTATTTACACACACACAAATTTTTTTTGTATATTTATATGCACACTACCCAAATTTGGATAATTACTTATGTGATATTTTAAATATGAATATATGAAAAAAATAAAATTTATGTGTTATGTATGTGATATTAAAATTTGAGTCTTGGAAGGGTGTCAGGTGGATAAGTAGAGCAATGGAGTATTTTTTATTTTAATGATTACATAAATTTTAAAAATATATATCTTTGTGTAAAAAAAATCATAAAAATAAAATAAAATAAAAAACCCATAAACTCAAAAAACAGAGACGAACCAAAAAAATAAAATTAAATAAAATTAAATAAATAGAAATTGTATTTTTAAATATTGAAAAATAATAATAAAACAATTAAAATTTTCAAAAATATAAAAATTTCTTTAAGAAAATCACAAAAAATGTCCTGATTAAAGAAAACTACTTTAAAACACTGCCATAAAATTTTAAAAGTAAAAAAAAAGTGTTTTAAATGCCTATGTGTATTTTCCTATAATATTATTAATTTTGGCTTAAAATAATTATAATAATTAAAATATAAATCAGAAAAATATAAAATTTGGCCTAGTGAGTTCTCTGAGGTCATGACACTATAAAAAAAATGAAATTTTAATTAAAATAAAACTTTCATTTTTTAGCATTTAAAAATAATTAAAATAATAGAAAAACCACGTTAGCTTAAACAATGCTTTCCAAAATTTTTAAAAACTCAAAAATATATTTTAAATACTTAAAACTATTTTTCAATATATTTGTAATTATTCACTAAAATAATTATAATAAATAAAATAAAAATCAGAAAAATACAAAATTGAGTTTGTTGAACTCCTTTATAATATTTTAGACATTCTATAGGATATTCAAGTCAATCATGATTTATTGAAGGAGCTCATCATCACAACACAATAATCAAACATAACATAACAAATGAATTCCTTACGGATCCACCAAGATATGATTCAGAACCCGATAATTCCCACAAATCAATAGAAAGATCTCAAACTACTTATCATACATTAATGACCCAATGCTCAAGGATTTGAGTCTTCTTTAAGGCATTTAAATCCTTGTGAGTAACTGGGGATATTAGTAACTGGGGATATTTGTTGATATTTGTTTTTGCCGCATATGAATCATCAGGCTTATGTAAGTTTGAGATCTAGGTGGCTAGGGCGATGACGATAATTTTAATGGGTGTTTAAACAAGGGATACACTGTGAGATTATCAGAATAATGTCTCTTACCTCAAGGACTCCTGATAAGGGGAGAGGATAAAGATCAATGATACTATTTACCAACTTTCGGTGAAATTATTGCCATCGACACTCTTAGAATGCTAGTAGTCTTGGTTTGATTAGGGTAATTAACCAGTGGAATGAACTACTTTACGAAATATATTAAAACAAAATTTCCTTTGCAACAAAAATACCTTTTGCTTGCTAAATAAATCCTACATACATGAAAATCAAAATTGGAAAACAAAAATTTTATAAAAGTCCACAGTTAATTACTTGGATCGTGGTTAAGATTGTCCTCCATAGATTATAGGGTTGGTAGCTCTTACTCAAGGTTGGGAAGCACACAGTCCAGCTCTGAGCCCCCCACCTTTACCAATGTCTTACACCCAGTCTCGGTCTTCTATATGTGACTACAAGTTTTCTTTTAGTTGCTTGTGTTTTATTACGACTCTTTTTCTGATTTTTTTTTTCATATCAGATGCTTTTGTTTACTTTCTTGTAGTTTATTTAAGTTTTTTGTAAATATATTATATTTTATGATACTAACCATGCAGCGGTAGCAGAAGCCTAGATACATATTTATTTTATGTACTGCATTCTCTTTTTATTTACTTTACTCACTTTATTTTTTAGTACCTTTTATTTATCATTTTAATTTTTCACAATTTACCTTACTTGGCATGCAAACCAAAATCAAAACAACAACAAAACTTGACATACTGCAAAACCATAAAAGCTTGAATTGCGGAACTACTGCGACAGCGAAGGCTTCAGAGCCAACTTCGTGGGCAGCTCGTTCAAGACCTTTCTTTAGTTTAAATAACAATCCTTAGGATTCTGAGGCTACTTTTATGACATAAAACATCTCTCATTCTTGGGGTCCTGTATAGTCCCGATATGCAACTTGTCCCAACCTGTTTTTGGATTCTGAGGTAGTCACTTAACATAAAATCTTCTATCTTTCTAGGTTTTTTGTGTAAATCATCATTACACAAATCTAAGTCCTATTTAATAAAATTGGCAAGAGTTAACGTAAATTAATATCATCCTAAATTGAGCTAAACATTAGGATAGTTTGGGAGATTACCAAAACCTATCATGGACCTTTAATCTATCCTACTTTTCTTTCTTTAATTCTTAAAATAAAATATTTCATCTTTGAACCAATCCCTATTGGAAATTTCACAATCATGTTCGTTGAAATCCTTCCTTTTGAATTCATGAAAACAAAAGATTCCTGATTTTTATCGAGAGTTTTCATAAGTGATCTGTTCGTTTAAGATGTAATTAACTATAGGGGCTTGCCCTTATAGAGAACTTAAAAGAATACAGACTTAAAATAAACCCTATTTAATTCCCAGACCGAATAGAGGAATATGTTGGTCATCATGCAAACTTGCAGATCAAACGGAAATCATTTATTTTTATAGTTTATTTAATTAAGCTTATTATCAAGTGTTGTATTACCTTTCAGGGTAGTACATCACTCGTTGTTAACTCGATTATTCAAAGTGTAGGAATCAATGAGATCATTTTGACCCCATTTTCTTCAAATTAAAATACCTAATTTATAGTTATTATATTATGCTAAATTAAACAGCATTCAGGCGTACGGCGACCGAAAGTCTTGTAATCAACACATCGCTCTCACTGGAGAACTTCACAACACCATCAACTTCTTGTACCATAGGTGATGGCAAAGCACTAATAGCTTCTTGTGTTGCCCCTTTGATTGAAAAGTTTGGTGCCCCAACAGAAACTTGAGCAGATGGATTGATGGTCAGTCGTCTAAATGTACCCCTGATTAGTATCGAGGAATGACTCAAACAACCTCACCTGATCCGCCGGTGTGGCTATTTTTCTTTTTTGAGTAGTGATTTTCTTCTTATTCTTTTCACCTTTTGGGTGATACCAGTCCTTCAGTTTTCCAAAGGTGGCGAGAGCATTTACAAGATGGGGGACATTAGTCAAAGGACTTGATACATTCTCAATGATAGCAATTGAAAGCCAATTGATTCAGACTAGAAGAGATACAAAACAAATATGAAGTTCTAGAGTCCCGTCGTGCCCTATTTGTAAGAAACAAGGGCATATAAGTCTAGGGAGTTCAATTGGTAAATCATTAATTAGAAAAAAAAATGTTATCTAATTTTGCATTAAATTTTCTTATTCTTATTGCAACATTATTTTGTAGAGATTGGAACAAAGGAGGGCCCATCAACAAAAGACAAAGATGTCCATTAATCCGGTTGAATGTAGCCATCTCAACCAAAACCGAAGGACATCAAGCTAGAAGAATGACAAAGGGATGTCCGATGGATCCAAATCCAAACCAATTGGACTAAAATAAGATAAATAAGCATCAGAGCCAACTATAAAAAGCCAACCGAAGGCAGTAACACATCTTTCGGTAGATCCAATGAGAGGAAAGATATAGTTCCTTAATATCTTTAGTCATCCCATGGACAGACTCCTCATCGAGAGATTATTGCGTGCGGACACCGCATGCATCTCTGCATGCGGTGTCCGATCCTGGCCGTAGATCACGGTGATCTACGACCAGAATTATTTCTGTTTTTTTTATAAAAAAAATAAAAAATTTAGGTGGGCCTCACCGAAATACATCGGGACCGTTGATCAGGTGATCTACGGTCCGGATCGGGCACCGCACCAAGCTGCGTGCGGTGGCCGATCCGTATGGAATAATTTTTCCATAGGAAGAATAACATCAGGGATCAAGAACTGATAATATAGTTGATAAGGTTGTTAACCATCCAACTTCGAGCCGAGCTGGGGTCGGCTCAAAATCAACTGCTAAAAAAATTTGATATAAAATTGACTCATAGCTTGGCTCATTTATTTCGATTCAATCTCGATTTAGGCTAAGATTTGAATCAATTTTTAAGCGATCAACTATCTTCGAGCTAAAGTTGCTAAATTCACAGTCCTAACATAATTGGGATTATTAACAAATCATGTGTATTTACATACTTGAAATTCAAATTTGAATACTTTACGTGCACTACTTGTTTTTTTTTTTATGGACTTACATATTTACCGTCGAAAATTTCATTCAGATATATGTTACATAATTTTTATGAATTTACAAGTCTAATATTTGAAATTTGACAATCTTTTTATGTCGTTCAAGCATGTCTGAGGATTTAGATATTCCTACACACCATTTAAGATTTATGAGTTGTGTATGTGATATGATAATTTGTCTTAAAAGGGTGTTACATGGATAAGTAGCGCAATAATGTATTTTTGATTTAAATAATTACATAAATTTTAAAAATACATAGCTTGGTGAAAAAAAATCATAAAAATAAAATAAAAATACCCCTAAACTCAAAAAACACATACAGACAAAAAAAAAAAATAAAAAAAATAGAAATTATATTTTAAGTATTAAAATAATAATAATAATAATTAAAAATTAAAAAAAATATAAATATATCTTTAAAAAAATCACAAAAATTGTCCTCATTAAAGAAAATCACTTTAAAACACTGTCATAAAATTTTCAAAGTAAAAAAAATGTGTTTGAAATGCCTATGTGTATTTTTCTATAATATTATTAATTTTTTCTTAAATTAATTATAATAATTAAAATATAAATCGTAAAAATATAAAATTTGGCCTGGTGAGTTCTCTGAGGTCATGGTCACTTAGAAAAAAAATGAAATTTTAATTAAAATAAAAAAGTTTATTTTTGAGCATTTGAAAATAATTAAAATAAAAAAAAATCACAAAAACACATAATATCTCAAAATATCACCAAAGTTTTGTTAATCAAGAACAGTAACTTAAAAAATAAATCCCTGAATTTTTAAAGACCCAAAAATATATTTTGAATACTTAAAACTATTTTTCAATGTATTTATAATTATTCACTAAAATAATTATAATAAATAAAATAAAAATAAAAAAAAACATACAAAATTGAGTTTCTTGAACTCCTTTATAAGATTTTAGATATTTTATAGGACATTCAAGTCTATCATGATTTATTGAAGTAACTCATCCTCACAACACAATAATTAAACATAACATAACAAATGAATTCCTTAAGGACTCACCAAGATATGATTCAGAACCCGATAATTAACACAAATCAATAGAAATACCTCAAACTACTTATCCTACATTAATGACCCAATGCCCAATGATTTGAGTCTTCTCTAAGACATTTAAATCCTTGTGAGCAATTGAATGATCAGGCTTATGTAAGTTTGAGGTCTAGGTGGATAGGGCAACGACGATAATGCTTATATGTGCTTAAACAAGGGATACGATGTAGGATTATCAGAATAATAACTCTTACCTCAAGGACTCCTGATAAGGGGAGAGAATAAGAACCGATGATACTTTTCACCAACACTTAGTGAGACTGTTGTCACTGACACTCTTAGGTTGCTAGTAGTCTTAGTTTGATTAGGATAATTAACCCGTGGACTGTATTACCTTACGAAATATTTTAAAACAAAATTTTCTTTGCAACAAAAATACATTTTTCTTGCTAAATAACTCCTACATGCATGAAAATCAAAATTGGAAAACAAAAATTTTATAAAAGTCTACGGTAAATCACTTGGATCAAGGTTAGGACTGCCCTCCGTAGATTATCAGGTTGGTAGCTCTTACTCAAGTTTGGGAATCACACAATCCTGCTCTGAGCCCCCTGCCTTTACCAATGTCTTACACCCATTACCATTCTTTCATATGTGACTACAAGTTTTATTTTACTTGCTTGTGTTTTTTTTATGACTCGTTGTCTGACCTTTTTCCAGCACCAGATGCTTTTGCGTACTTTCTTGTAGTTTATTTAAATTTTCTGCAAATATATTATACTTTATGATACTAAACATGCAGCAGTAGCATAAACCTAGATACACATTTATTTTATGATTGCATTCTCTTTTTATTTACTTTACTGCACTTTATTTTTTATTTTTTACATTTTATTTATCCGCAATTTACCTTACTTGGCATGCAAACCAAAATCGAAACCAAAACCTAAGCAAAACAAAACCCAAAACAACAACAAAACTCAACATACACACTGCGAAACTATAAAACATTGAACTGCGGAACTATTGCGACAGTAAGGACTTCAGAGCCAACTTCATGGGCAGCTCGTTCAAACCTTTCTTTAGTTTAAATAACAATACTTATGATTCCGATGCTGTTTTTTATGACATAAAACCTCTATTTTTGTTAGACTCCTGCAGAGTCCTGATATGCAGCATGTCCTAACTTGTTTTATGTTTATGAGATAGTCACTTGACGTAAAACCTTTTATCTTTCTAGGTTTTTTTGTGTAAATCATTATTATACAAATCTAAGACCTAATTAATAAAACTGACAATAGTTAACTTAAATTAATATCATCATAAATTGAGTCAAACATTATGATAGTTTGGGAGATTACCAAGAACCTATTCTGGACCTTTAATCTCCTATATTTTTCTTCCTTTGATTCTTAAAATAAAATATTTCACCTTTGAACCAATTCCTATTGGAAATTTCACAATCATGTTCATTGAAAACCTATCATTTTGAATTTCATGAAAACAAAAGATTCCTGATGTTTATCGAGAGTTTTCTTAAGTGATCCGTTCGCTTAAGATGTAATTAACTATAGAGGCTTGTCATCATAGGGAACTTAAGAACCCATACTTAAAATAAACTCTATTTTACTCCCATATCGAATAAGGAAATATGTCAGTCATCATGCAAACTTGCAGATCAAACGGAAGCCATTTATTTCTATAATTTATTTAATTGAGTTTATTATCAATTAATGTATTATCTTTCAGGGTGGTACATTACACTTTGTTATCTCGATTATTCAACTTGTAGGAATCAATGAGACCAGTTTGACTACATTTTCTTCAAAGTAAAATACATAATTTCTAAATACTATATTGCACTAAATTAAACCGCACCCAGCCGTATGACGACCGGCAAAGTTTATTTCATTAATTGATATTTTGTCAACAATTTTATACATTCTAATCAAAATAGAATAATATTTTAATTAATTATTAATCAATTATTTGTTAAATTAATTCCATGTGAAATTTTTATATAATTAAAATTTAAGGTGCTATTTACAAATCAACCCCCCAATTTACATATCATACTTCTCATTTTTATCAAATTTTCAATAATTTGAGGGTGGCACAACTAATACATCAATCCGGTTATTATCAATCTTTTCTGGGGTCTCTATGTAATTATCCCTTAAATTTAATTGTATTAAATTGAAATATTAATTAATTATTAATAACACTTTCATTACTTCTAAATTTCTCTTCATCTCCTCCGTCCCGCAAGCCCTAATTCAGCTTGCCGGCGAACGCAGCGACGGGGTTTCGAAGGAGCTGCTGTTCGGCGACGCTGCTCGGAGCTGGATGGTTGCCGAGGAGTGACTGTGTGTCCGAAACCCTAGTCTTTTTCCCCCTTTCGCTCCTATCCGAAACCCTCGCAAGGAAGTCGCAACGGGAGCTTCCGAAGGTGTATATTTCTCCTGCCCTTTTTCCCCATTCCGGCGTTTCAGTTCGCTAAATCATGTAAATTCGCCGAACACCAGGATTTACTAAATCCGTGATTTAGGGCAAAGCGGAGGAAAAACTGGATTAAGATTCTGCAGGATTTTAAGTTGCCATTTTGGCCATTTGGCAGAACATAGGTTAAATCCCACTTAAATTCTGCCCCTGAGGGATAAAACTTAGATCTAAACCCTCTATCTTAGTTAGCCATGAAAAATCATGTTCGGTGGAGGTGAATAATCGGTTTTTATATATAAATGGGATTTGTAATAATCGATGTAGTGATCGTATTATAAATACACGTTTTATGTGTGGCGACATGAATTGTGGTGAGATGATTTGGTAAGAGATGATTTGGTAATTAATGTATGAATATGCGATAATCCCTTAGCAGAATTAAGATTGCTTTTGCAAAGATAACTATATTACTAATTCAGAAGAAGGGAAGTTTAGTTTTGTATTGCAATGGATTTTAGCATTCTATTGCTTGGATTGTCATTTTTCATGCATGGTTTATGAACTCTATAAAATGTTTACTGTTGCTGAATAGTTTTTGTTTCTTGTTGTTCTTGCTATATCAAATTCTTTTTAGTCAAAATAGTAATTGAAACAATTTGATATAACATTTCTTCTCAGTTATTTCATATTGTTGATTATATTGTGTGCCTTCTTCATCATATATGTCTTAGAAAGTTGCTTTTACCCACTGATTTTATTCTTGCAAATTCATAATTGTTGATTTTGTTTTGTTTTTTCTTTTTTCAGGCTACTAGTTAGGCAACCTTGTGAAATGATTAGTAGATTCTTCTTGTACTTGAGAAGGTGATTAACGTTCTAAAGTTATTTATTTGATTTAATAGTAGTTTATATATATCCTCTTAGAGGAATAGTTGTAATAACCGGATTTAAATTACTTTTATTGAATAGTTTTTGCATGAATGCCACCTAATTTTATATGTTTCGAGGATGTGTTTTTGTGAATTTATGTTATTTTGACCGATTGTATTTATTGGATTAAATTTTAACTTATTAACTCATACATATCTAATTAGTTATGGTTAAAATCTTGCATTCTCGATGGGAGGGTCGAGATTGTTAATAATTTTTTGAAGTGTTTTGCGTTTGTAATGCATATTGTTTGTTTTGTGGACGTGGTAATAACTAAACTTTTCAACAACATGATATTAACTTTGGATATCATTTGCCATGGATTTAAAGAAAAATAAATAACGTAATAACATTTATATTCACCCAAGAAATCACAAATCAGAGAAAAATTAGTCGGAAATCACAAATCAAAGAAAAATTAGTCGTCAAATGTCTCATTTGGTTCTTGGTATTTAGAAAACATGTTTTAGGGGATAATTCATTTTGAGTGTGAGCTGAAGTTATAATTTTTTAGAGAATTTAGAGAAGGTTTATGGAGTTTAAAATCAATGTTAGCCCCTATCTACATCTAATCAAATAATAATTGAACAAACTTCATCATTTTCAATAGCAACGATTTTTATTCAGTTAAAACAGAAAAATGTGCCCTAATAATATTTCCTAATTTGGAATAATTTTCACCTATATCTATATATCTAGAAGATCTCAAACACTTAGATGTGGAAGTTTCTTTCTCTTGGGATAAAGAGACTAGTCCATTAAACAA
This sequence comes from Phalaenopsis equestris, assembly GCF_001263595.1. Classification (NCBI taxonomy): domain Eukaryota; kingdom Viridiplantae; phylum Streptophyta; class Magnoliopsida; order Asparagales; family Orchidaceae; genus Phalaenopsis; species Phalaenopsis equestris. The sequence continues at coordinate 77,352 of NW_018165435.1, read as the reverse complement.
GACTTTAAACTTGTCAAGTAATTGTGTTAGATTCCACTCAGGTTGTTTAAATCAATATAATGCTTCACTTGTCCTTCTTCTTTATGACATTTTGCAATTTATCCGGGATGAATTATTTGGCCAACAATTAACTTGTTAACATTTACCATATCAATATGTGGCTTTCATTTTTCTATAAGAAATAGGAAGTTTAATCCATGAAAAAAAAAATTGGGGCATGCATATAAACAACACACAAATCTTATGTTTTTACACAACTAATATCTAAAATTTCATATTTATATGCACAGCGTGGTTTCTTTCATATCATATCTAGAGTACCACAAGTACCTTTTCATTGATGGGATTGCACCAAACATTGTAAATGTAAATATAAAAAATTAATTTTACATGTGTAAAAACAGAAGAGTTTCATGGCATGTATTTTGCCTGAGAATCATAAGTTGCTATGTAGCTGTATTTTGTTAAGCTTTTGATTGAAAGCTAAGTTTGCTCTCATGAAATTTCGGTTGTTTTTTTAAAGTTGTAAGCTTTCTGACTCAATTAATTCAGTCCTTGTCGGATTATTTTATTTATTTATTGGGGAATTTACATGCATATCACAAATCCTATGTTTTTACATATCTAACACCAAAACTTTGCTTTTTTTTTTTGTTTATACACTCAAATATTTAATATCACACCAAAAATACCACTCTAAACCTTTTAAAGCTTAAGATAAAGTGGTATAAATATCAAAATTAAGTGTATATATGTAAATCTTCTTTATTTATTATCTGCAGATTGTAGTGAAGACAAGTTACCGTGAAATGAAGCATATCTTAAAGATTTTGGGTTTACTTTTGACCATATCTGCAGTCTGGATTGGGCTATTGCAGGCATCAATTGTCCCAAGTAGCTATGCATGGCTGGTCAGTTTCAGCTCTATGTTTTTGAATCATTTTATTGAATATTCGAACTTTATACACTCCCAAATATTGCTTTATTATGTTTCATTAATTGTATTACAGCTTCCAGTATATTTGATCGTTTCGTTGGGGTGCTATGGTCTTCTAATGGTGGGAGTTGGTTTGATGTTCTTCCCAACTTGCCCTCAAGAAGCTCAATTGTTGCATAAGGTTATTTGGATAATAGTTTAGTTTACATTTTTATCCATATGCTTATTTTTTTAATTTTTTTTTCAATTATTTAGAAGCATTTGTGGTAGAATTGTTAAAATCCAGGATATTCTGATCAAAATTTATTCAAGGTGGATTTTGAAATCATTTCTTTTGCTTTAAGATTTGTGCAATATCATTACAATTTGAGCTAATTAGAGCTTTATGTGATTAAACTATTGTGCATTTGGATGCAGGATATTGCAGAAGCGAAGCAATTTCTGAAGAATCAAGGACTTGATCTCGGAGCCATTTAGTTTAAAATATGGTTTTTTTTTTTCTAAGTGAGGCTAATTATTGTGGGATTAACAAATTTTGTTTTGTTAAATTCAGTCTTCAGAACTTATGAATTTTGACTCGTGGAAAATATTGCGTCTGGAATCTGGACTTGAGCTGCGTCTAGACAACAAACGCGATGCATGAGGAGGTCGTTTTTCTTTTCTTTCCTTCACGTCCTCCATTCATCGCGTCCATTGATATTTTTTCTATGTAAATTTGCGCGTGCGTCAAGGCAATTTTTTTATAACTATTATCTCAATTTTCTTTGGGGAGGGCTTTTACACACACCACAATGCTTATATATTTGCATTTCTAACGCTTAAATTTATATATTTACTAATATTGCATAAAACAATATCATTATTATCATTTTTAAAGTGAAATATGTGAAATTTATACATTAAAATGTTATGAAATGTAATTATCAAATTTAATGTGGTCAGATTTTTAAATACATGGGAATTGTGTGGTAGGTGTGTAAATTTTATAAAGATAAACTAAAGGCAGCAAGGTAGGATGAACTCCAAAGGGAATAAAGTAAAAATATTAATCAATTGAGATTCCACACTACACCTGCGCGGGATGTCAGAGTAGCTGAAATGTTATCACAGCAAATTGGAGTGGGTGTGTTTAGATGAATACCAAATTCTGCAACAAGACAACCAAAACATATCAATTGTTGTGGCAGCGAGAGCACCGTATTTCGTCTCCGAGCAATCGTATTTTGCTTATTGACATTACAAGATATGGGAGCATTACAAGGATGGATGCAGTAACCCGTGGTAAATTTTCTGTTTAGGGTTTAATCGGCATCTCCCATTGGAGGTTGCAAATTGAATTTGTTGGTGGCTTTGAGATGCTTAAGTAGGTGATTCAAGAGATGGAAGTGATGATCTGACGACAAATGCATGTGCTGGCATAGTTGATTCGCCGCAAAAATGATGACCGGTCTAGTGATGGTAAGGTATTCGAGAGACCGCGTGAGTTGTCTGTAGTGTAGGATTGTGAAACGGCTTACTGTTCAGGGAGATGTAGGTTTCTTGAGAGGAAGGGGTTTGCTTACCAGCGTGCAATCATCCACTCTGGCACTATGTAGGATATGCGAGAGATATTGCGTTTAGGTAAGAAACCAGGAGTTGGGAGATCGGTGAGCTTGAATTCCAGAGAAAGCATGAGATGGGACCCATATGTTTGAGCTGAAAGGTGCCCCCCAGTTGAGACATGGTTGTTGTATTATTGCTTGTGATCAACATATCGACTACATAGATGAGAACAAAGAGATTGGTATTGCCATGACTGTAGAGGAGTAAGGAGGGATCAAATTTGTTAGTGGTGATGCCTTATTCGATGAAGAACTTGGAAAGCATATGAAACCACTCCCGGCTCTTGTTTGAGAACATAAAGAGCTTTATGAAGTAGGCACACTCCATTTATGAACTTAAATGTCTATGCTTTCATTCAACCACTCCATGTTGTTTCGGAGTATGAGGGCAAGAATATTGATGAATGGTGTCATTGTTGCGCATAAAATTATTTAATTCAGTGTAAGTATATTCTCCTCCACTATCAGTTCTCAAAATTTTCACTCTTGTTGAATTGGGTTTGAAGAATTGTTTTGTGATTATGAAGTTTGTGTGGTTTTAGATTTTGTAGTCATTTGGTAAACCCAACAAAAGCGAGACATATCATCAACAAAGGAAATGTAATATTTATAACCATAGGTAAAGGTAATCGGGGATGGACTTCATACATCGGAATGAACAAGTTCTAACTACTTATATCTATGCTTCCTAGTATAACCAAATGATTGCCTATGAGACTTGGTAACATGACACGTGTCACATATAGGTAATCTAGAGGAAATATTGAGATGTTGAGCTTTGGCAATGGTGTTGAGAATTTCTTGATGAGATGCCTCAAACGCTTATGCCATAGGTTGGAGGTGGCTGATTTTTGAAGAATGGCGGAGAAAGCGAAAATGGAATAAAATCCATGAGAGCTAGGTCCTTGAAAAAGAACTTGGTTGGTCTGGGGATCAATGATGGAATGTTGGATGTGTTAAATGAAACAATGTTTTTTTTTATCATTGATTAGTTGATGAATGAAAAGAAGATGTGTGATAGAGAAGAAGAATATTGATCTGAGGTAAATGAAGCTTATGGTGTGGTGTAGGGAGAAGGCCATAGCTCATCCGCTTAATTGGAAGGGCTTGGCCATTGCCCCTGATGATTTGTTCATTGCTGGAGCAAGAACTCGGATCTTGAAGCTTAGTGAGATCTGATGTTCGGTGGGCGGTAGCACTGGATTCCAACAACCAGTCATCTAGCTGAGCAGTGAGGGCTTGCGAGGAGGTAGGGGAGTGTATTCCAGATTTGCCTGGTGCAACACGTTGAGACAGAGTGTCCTACTTTGTGACAGATTTGGCAAACTGTTGTAGATCTGGAAGTTGATCTACCACCCTTCATTCCTCCTCTACCTCTCTAAGCATTGCCACGACCTCTCCCCTTCAAATAGGAGTCGGTGCGCCCCTTGAAAGCAATAAGGGCTAGTTGTGGATCATTGGGTGCATTATGCTTAGCAGTTTAGGTGGCATAGTTAATATCCTTGCTGCATAGTAACGAATATAAGTCATCCGCATGAATCGGTTGCAGTTGAGTGCAAATGACGGTTTTACAGGATTGAAAGGTGGGTGGTAAGCTATTGAGGATGTGAAGGATCATATCTTCTGGATCAATTTTTGCACCTGCTGCTGAAATATTATCCATGAGTGCTTTAATCTCCAAGAGCTATTGGGTCATCGTGTTGTTCTTCATTGTGATATGATGAAGTTCGTTCTTCAGTTGAATCACTCATGACCTGCTGGTGGGCTGAAACCTTCTTTCAATAGTGTGTCAAATATCAGCAGAGGTTTGAAGATGAAGAACATAGGGAAGGATTGTTGCTGAAAATGTTAAATAGAGGGCTGCCGTGCCGAAAATGTTGAATAGAGGGCAGCCAATAAATTTTGATCGGTATGGATCCATGCTGCAAAACTAGGATTCGTCACCATGGGGCTACTATTTTCGGAGAGGAACTCCTTCGGGTAAAATAGAGGAACCATCCAGAAAACCAAGAAACCCGTTGGCTGTAAAGATCCTCAAAATCTGAGCTCTCCAAATAGAATAGTTTTCAGCTTTCAATTGGTTTTGAAAGCAGAAGTTTTAAAGAGGGAGAAGCATTGATATTCAGTAGGGAAGCTGATAGCAGATTTGAGATTGCCAAGTCCTCTATTTCACTGAGAGATTCAGACAGAAAGAAATCTACAGAACTAGAGATAAGAAACCTGGAAGTTCTTCAATGGTGTGAACCAGCTTCGATGGTAGACTGCAAGGGAGTTTCCGACGCTGGATGAGAAGAGACAGATGCCAGATAGATATATACAAACAGGTATTTATATAATGCAAAAGGAATAAAGTAAGGATATAAATCAGTTGAATTTCCCCACTACAGCTGCGCAGGATGTCGGAGTAGTGGAATGCCAAACCGAGACAAGCGGGCAAAGTGTAAAACGCATAAAATGCTGTATACACAGTAAAGAAACTAATGAATACCCCTAATTTGTGAGGGGCGATAAAAATAATAAAAATTAAAATAAATTAAATTAATTACTCTTAAAATAATATTTTATGTTATATTTAAATTTAAATACAATGATATTAATACTATCATATTTGGCTTCTAAAAGCATTTGAAGTGAGCACAAATTAAAAACTAGCATACATGAAGTACTAAAAAATTAGTATAAATGTGCAAAACCACTAGGCCTTGACATTTTTACCATTGTATAGTACAAATGATAAAGAGACTACTACTAATAATAAAATAAATTAATTACACTTAAATAGTATTATGCATTATTTTTAAAATTTGAAAAATAATTATATCAATGCTATTATTGTTGGCTTTTAAATTGCTTACCCGCGATATAGCAGTTGAAGGCATAGTGTCCCATCATGATGTCGGTCCAAGTTCGAATTGCACATATCGACCTTTCAGCTCACATTTCCCGAAAAAAAAAACAATATATGCTTTTCAATTCACTACAAAAAAGAATATTTTTACAAGCAAAAAAAATGTAAAATAGAGTACATAAATCAGTCGAATACAGAGATTTCACCATCCCAACTGCACGCAGCAACTAAATTAGGCACCGAAGGATGAAAGGCAACATCAACGCATGGTTCCTCAAAGGCTTTTATTTTTCTAATAAGTTCTGAGGATGTATAATCATAAAAATATATAGATCCATCTGAGGAACCTGTAACTATCTCTTTCCCATCCAGGCTGAAATTACACTTGATAGGAAAGCCCCAGACTCCATGACTCTCATAGCGCCTGTATCTGTCCAATCTGAACGGAGATTTGGCCGAGAAAATGGCTATGTAGTTCCCGTTTGATTGCGCGACGAAGCAGGAATCTGAGGGGTGGTATCTGATGCATGGGCATGTGAATGCTTCTGCATACACCTGAGAAAAAGAAGATTTGTATGTCTCACATAATTTTGAGGCATTTGCAAGTTTAACATGTATGTTTTGGTTTTTACAATCATATGATGATTTATGAAAAGATTTAGTTCAGGTTTAAGATGTTGGAAAAAGTGGTATTTTTTGAGGTGATGATAAAGATTTGAGTGTTTTTGGTGTTAGATGTGTAAATAGATAGAAATTGGGGTATACATGTGGATGTTGCAAAGAAAATATATATTTCATTTTAGGAAGATTTAAATACATACCACTCAATTCTTATGTATTTGAACGTCTAACAGCTAAACTTCAATTTTTATGTACGGGATACCTTTAATCGAGAGTTTTCTTGGACACCACTCAAGATATAATTAACCAAAAGGATATGTCCTTTTGAGAGTTGCTCTTGACCCTGGAACAAGCAAACAAACTTGAATCTCTGGTTATGGGTTTTTTTCATAGGTCTTTTTTGTGGATATATTCCAAGGCATTGTCAATTTGGATTTATACTGGGCAGTTCTACCATGGAAGCTAAACATTTATTGAGAAGTTTGATGGAGAAGTTTAGAGATAATAAGGAGAATCCACATTTAATTTTTATTGATTTAGAAAAAGCTTACGATAAGGTTTCAAGAGATATCCTTTGGAGAGTTCTTGAGAAGAAAGGTGTTGATATGACTTATATTCAAGTCATTAAAGATATGTACTAAAGTTGTTACTTGTGTTCGAACTGAAGGAGGATTAACCCAATATTTTCCTATTTTTGTTGGATTACATTAAGGATCAGCTTTAAGCCCATATCCTTTTTCTTTAGTTATGGATGGTCTTACTGGACATTTACAGGGGGATGTACCTTGGTGTATGCTTTTCGCTGATGATATCCTTCTCGTGGATAAGACCGGAGAAAAAATTCAGGAAAAACTTGAATTATGGAGGTCTCCATTGGAGTCTAAATGCCTTCATTTGAATAGAGTTAAAACTGAATACATGAAATGTAATTTTAGTAGTAGTAGCTTTAGTGACAAAAGTGTGACTTTGGGTGATCAAATTATTAAAAAGTGTGAACGATTTAGATATCTCGGGTCTGTTGTTCAAAGCAATGATGATATAGATTGGGATGTTAATAGTAGAATTCAAATTGGTTGGTTGAAGTGGAGATATGCTTCGGGCCTTTTGTGTGATAGAAAAGTACCGCTTAGATTGAAAAAAAAAAATTAATAAAACGGTGGTGAGACCTGCAATGCTTTATGAGGTGGAATGTTGGCCTTTAAAAGAGAAGCATTAATACTAAGTTAAGTGTTGCCGAGATGAGAATGATTAGGTGAATGAGTGGCTTTACAATTAGAAACAAAATGTGAAATGAATATATCCGTGATAGGGTTGGTGTGGCTTCCATGGAGCGAGCTCCTGTGACAGACAAAATTAGAGAAAGTCGTCTTAATTTGGTTGGTCACATTAAGGGTTGACCATCTGATGATCTGATTAGAAGAGTAGATGCTTTAGTTTCGACTTATGTTAAGAAAGACAGAGTAAACCTAGGAAGACTTGGACTTATTATATAAAAAATGATCTTAACTTAATAGAACTAAATGAAAATATGACACTAAATAGGACGCAATGGAGAAAAAGGATTCATGTAGCCGACCCCACGTAGTGGGATTAAGGCTTTGTTGTTGTTGTTGTTGTTGTTGTTGTAGTATGCTATCTAAACTTCAATTTTTATGTGCATGCTATCTTACCTATGCATGAAAAGATGCATTTCACGTTTTAAAATTTAAAATGGTCATATATTATATGTAATATGAAATATTGAGGTGGTATTCACATAAGAAATAAACTTTAGGTGTAAGATAAGTAAATACAAAGAAATTGGGTGGTATGTAAATAAATGCCTCTTCTTTTTATCTGGGAATGCCTTTTATTAGAGAGATTTACAAACATACCACCCAATTCCTATGTATTAACATATCAACCACCCAAACTTTAATTTTTACATACATATTACTCAATCTAATGCCGAAAAACATATGACTCAGGTGGTTTGTACGTAAAAATTGAAGTTGGGTAGTTAATATGTTAATATATAGGAATTGCGTGGTACACATGTAAAGACCCCTTTTTATTAAAACTTCCTTGTTGCTTTTGAAAAAATTTATGTTGTGGGAAAGTTTTTTTTATAAAAAAATTGTTTGTGATGACAGATACAAGAAAACTGTTATCACAACCGTTTTTCTATATATTTTTTTGATAGGAGTTCCACTAGTTTTACAGAAAGATTGTCATGGAGTTGGTTGAAAAAAACGTCAAGGGCTCCAATAGGTTTATTTGGTACAGCTTACACTGAAATGGTACTTTTTAACTTTGTGTGAAATAAAAGCATATTAGTCTTCCCATAAAATAACGAGTTGATTCGTAAGTCAGTTCATATGTTTACAAAGCCATTACAACAAGAAGTGTTGCATGCAAAGTGAAAAATATCTAAGCACTTTTTGTAACTAAATGAAAATTGTTCTTCAAAAAGTTTAGCAGGAGAAAGATACACCGAATCGAAATATAGCCATCCCAACTAGAGATAAAACAAGCTCAAGAAAAAGCGTAAATAGAACAAAATAAGTCTGGCAAAATATACAAGGCAATTTATTCCAAAGACTCCAGATTCAGAAATAGACATCTTCTAATCACTTTATTTCCTCTCATAAAATAAGTTGTCAAATCCCAGATTTTTTAAGAACATAGGTAGACTGAAGATAAATTTTTAAAGAACAGGGATCTACAAGTGGAGATATAAAGAGTTTAAAGAAGCAAAGTCATGAGGATTCTAGTTTTAAAGCTAATCTGATGCACAACAGAACCTATTGATCGGATGCTCCCTCAGAGGAGGGAAGCTCAAAAATGTTGGAAGATATGAAAAACGTTGCAAAGATAAATCAGTTGGAGCAGATGAGATCTGCACCAGGAAAGTTGGAGGCGACACTGGAAATTTATAAAACTAAAATGAGGAAACTATGCAAAGTTAAACATAAAATGGCTTTCTACAATAAAGGCAACCCACTATAGTAATGCCATTACGGCTTGAACCGCTGAGGAATAGTTGGTTGGTCATCAAATCCTTGAGAATAAAATCATAAGCACTAAATTCAAGTGAGTACATATTGTCCTTTCTAAGTTGTTGGACTGAAAGTAAAATATGAGGCCGTTGGGTAACATGAGAAATGGATGATAGAAGAAGTTTATGGGAGGGAGCTAGAAGGAGTCCATTGCTTGAGAGAATAATGGGTAGAGTTTTATTCTTGTCAAGAGTGACTTGGTCTATACCATGAGAAGGAGTTAAGTGAGAGATCTGATTAGCATCAAATTGTATTTTGTCATATTTTGAGTACTCATGATGATATTATAAACCTCATATTTTAGCTGAATTAAATGAGAATATCCACACATAAATCTAAATTAAGAAAATAGATGCTGGATTTTGGTCTGAGAAGAGCCGAGAAAAATATTGGGAATCACTTTTAGTAAAGCAATCTTCATTGATGATGGTGGTGGTGGGGTAGGGAGTAGATCCATCAAGAAATCCGTCAAAACCATTTGTCCGACCGAAACAACTTGAGAAGTTGCGCTTTCCATGTAAGATGATTATCAACAAATAAGATGTGCTTGCATGGTATTTTTTATGTTATCGACCAGGAATTTTAACTAAGAAGGTAGAGGAGTATTACTTAAGATGATAGACTAGTTGTGCTCGAAGCTTAGGATGGTGGTAGTTGTCACGACCCGGCCCAGGACTTGGAGTTAACCAAGATGAAAATGGATGGTAGAAATCAATTATCTATTATTTAAATCTATTACTAACAATTTAATATTCAAATAATACATGAAAGAGCAATTAAAGAAAACAGTTAAAATTAGCAAGTGAAAATTTGTACTTTTCTATTTGTTCTTCTCGTCTTCTATACATATTTTATCTTCTTCTGTTCATCTTATTCAAATGTTTAAAACCAAAAAGTCATATTGAAGTAGTATAATAAGTTATCTAAGGATAACACAGGAATAATCACACTATTAAACTATAGTAATCAAAAGAAAAGAGACAATATATGTGTCTATAAGAAATCTTATAATATGCTGATTTTTCATATTTATTTATAAACAATCTTATATATATTTATAAGAAACGTGATATATGTTTATAAGCAATTGAAGATACGTTCATAAGTAATATTATATATGCTAATACATGCATCAATAACCTTGACTAAATGAACATACGCTAATATTTTATATGCATTTATATTAACTTTACTTTTAGTTTATACGTCACATACACATCTGTCTCTGTGAGGATCATCGTCAACAAACCTAACACACCCTTGGTCGATATTGCCCCGTTGACACAGTGATTAGCGATTTACACATTGAAATTGTCTAAGGTGGAAATGTCCTTACCAGTCCCTGACTGATATTATTCCGTCGGTAAAACGGTTAATAATATAATCATTACAATTATCTCGCCCCTAGTTGATATTATCTCGTCGACATAGCGGTTAGTGAACTAATCATCACAATTGTCTGGGGTGGTAGAAGTAATCTACACAAGCAGGTATACTGGTGTTCCCTGCCTGTACCATCAAGGGTGAAATCGTCTTCTGAACATGCACATGCAATCATTCACGTATAAATTATTTCATTCTTCATACATAAATTATTTTGAGACCTTTTTATGGATCCACTAACATGCATATTTATTCGGTTGTACAACTATTCATCAGACATATCTTTCATATCATTCATATATCTATCTCATACATATCTCTTACTCATATCTATCTCATGCATATCTCTTACTTATATCTATCTCATGAATATCTCTTACTCATATCCTACATGTCTATCTTACATTGTCTATCTAAATATCATTTATCTCATGCATTCACGTCTTTTCCTGTTATGTTTATCATGCATATATTTCTTATCCAAGAACATGAAAAATCTGATTAAACTAGGGCAATCATGAAGTCAAACATATAATCTAAAATAAAGAAGATTACTGAAATTTAAAAATACAATTACTCACCTCGGCGACTACACTAGATTCTTGATATTCGATAACTGGTTGGACGTTGCGGTAACTTCTATATTGAGCTCAATGACCTATAAAACACAATATTAAACTTTACAAATTAAGTAATTTCCGTAAATTGAATTTGTTTTTCCTGAATTAGCATAAGATTATGTTACTTGAAGTTTATGGAGTCGTCCCACGACGATCTTTTACATGCTTGCTTCTAAATCGCCGTCTCAGGTAACTAACCTGAAATCTTAAACGAATTTGAAATTCATAATATCTTAAGTCATTAGGTAATTTTGCTTAAAATATCATTAATTTGCCAAAACATCTTAAACGGCTTTCTCGGCAACTAGCCGTTCTCCAAAGCTGTCAAATTTACTTTATATCACCTCCAACCACACCTCTCCTACGCTGATATCATGTTGGAACGTTAATAGAAGCTCGCAAAAAACTTTTGATGCTTCCGACACACAATTGGTGCCTCCAACAACTACCATAAATGAGAGAAGCATGAAAAATGAGCCAAACTTCAATTCGGACAGGTGAGGAAGAAATTGAAAGCTTCAAATATCATGAAAAGGAGATTCACACCCTAAGATTTCACCCCGAAGCTCTAAATCCTGAGTTGCGGCCATCCCAAGTGTTGCTTGGTTCGACAGATCATGGCCCTTGCACTATAACAAGGGAGAGGGGACCAGGCCGCCGTTTATTAGGCATCACTCGCCCCTTATGCTCGCGTGTGCCTACTACGATCACAGCTCCTCGCAGAAGCTTCTGCCGAACAAAATCAAGAGGGAGAGCCTGCGAACAAAATCGAGATGGGGAGAGGAATTTCGAATGCTCTGGAGCCCTATTCGACCACACGAAGTAAAAGGGGCGTATGTCGGTGGAGAATAGTGAACATGCGGAACATTAATGAGGGATTAAGGATTAACTATGTTTTAATTAAAATAATTAAACTTATAACATCAAAATTTTAAATTTCTCAATCCGTTCATGATATATATACAATGTTTTTTATGGAATTGATCGATTTATTGTGTAAAATTTAGTAAAATCGTTTCGATTGAAATCCGATGGATCCAAAATTTGGGGTATATTTTCAATCGCACAATTTTTAACCAAATTTCTAAAAAATTGGTTATTACAGTAGTAGAAGGAGAAAAATTATCCATTAGAAAAAGAAAAAAAATATAAAAGGAACAAAATTAGAAAGTGAGCAATAAAGCGTTAAGTTCTGAATCATGATAAAACTAAACTTTTCAATAGAAAATAGCAAAAATGGAGAGAGTTTTATGGAAGAAAAGACTAATAGTAAGGCCCCTATGTCTTAGCAAAAGAAACCCCCTTTATACAATACAAGTTGTGCAGTTAGAGATGGCAGAGATATATTTTGCACAAAGTGACGGAGTGAACCAATGATAATAATTATATACTGTTATCACTTCCTTCAACCCCAAAACCAGAAACTATTGCTCAGATTCGCATGAGTGGCAATGAGTTTGATATTGGGAGTAAAACAAAGATTAAAGTGGAGGGTGTCTTCACCTATTAGGATACAATTTCAAGTTAATAATTGTCCATGTGCTAGTATTAGGCACTCAGCTAAGATCCTCCATTTATTAGTCTTTAGACTAAATATTAGCCTTCAACTTTCACTCTAACAAGCGGTATCAAACCTGAAGGGTTGGATGGAACAAGTGGTTTTATGGTGATTCTAATATGGTCAAACTCAAATAAAGTACGGAAATTTACATGCATAGCACACAATTCTTACGTATTTACATACCCACAACTAAACTTTCATATTTATGTACATAGCACTCTGGTGCTTTAAACCTATGCATGAAAAGGTGTATTCACTTTTAAAAAGTGACAATAATGTTATTTTTGATGTGATATTAAAGATTTGAGTGTTATGGTGTAAATATGAATGTTTAGGTGTGAGATATATAAATATATAAGAATTGTGCGCTATGTATGTAAATGCCCCAATAAAATTTAAGAGCATTTGACTACCACACAAACACCATGTGGTTGAATGGATTCCAAGCATACAAAACTTTAAATATAAAAAAGCATCCTAATGAAGAGAGTGGTGGTGGATGTGGCCTTCATGCAAGAAAAAAATTCCTAAAAGCACATAAAAAATGAAGCAATAATTGAATTTCTAAATGCTATAAGTGGCCCTAACACATAGTTAAACTTTTCTGTTAATGGATTTCAATTTACTATTTATATTGGGATCAACTTAGGCCCCAACGTTTCACATTCCTAATAACCGTCTCTTCTCCAATCCCAAATCACAAACCATTGTTTTTTGGAGGAGGATGGGACTTCGCTTGTTGAAATTAAACTCCGATGGGACAGAGCCAAATGATTACGGTAAAAACTTGGCCAAAAATTATATCTACGCTGAAGGAATTTAGCTTATAGGAAAAATTGAGATATATCTACTCCCAACAAAAGTGGAATACAAAAATCAAACCTCAATGCTATACGCTCAAATTTCCTTCGCTTCAACTCTCAAGGAGTACAATTTAAAAAAAAAACCAGTGCTCTAAAAATATGCATTTAAGTTGTATAGCAAGTCGTCACAATCATGTGATAGAAATCTTTGGGTTTGATATCAAAAGTATCATATTAAGCACTAATTTTTATGCAATTATTTATTCTAATTTTCATTAGTTGATTCATTTTATTTATCATTTCTGTTTTTTAAGGACATGAAAATGAAGATCGTCGAGAAGGGTAGCATTAGTTTTTTTTTTTTGGTTGGCATAATTTCATTTCCGATTTCATATCGATTATTGGATGCAAAAATTTTGGTAAATTACATTATATCTTATTGTTCAAAGTAGGGGTGTAAATGAGCCGATTCGGCTCGTGAGCCGGCTCAAGCTCGACCTGTTAATGAGCTTACAAGCTGAGCTTTTCAATCCATGAGCTCAACCTCTTACAAGCCAAGCTTATCGGGCCCTAAGCTCGGGCTCAAGGCGAGCCAACTGCTACCACTACGAGCTCAAGCTCACAATTTGACAAATGATTCGAGCTCGAGCTCGAGCTTGACTCAACTCACAACTCATTTACAACCCTAGTTTGGAGTATTTAGGAATTATTCTTTAAGTCATGTTAGAAAATTCCAACGCATTCGACATTTTTAACAATCAAAGCTTTTCGCTTAAATGCTTCTATAGTAGTTCAAAATGATTACTCAAAATATATCTACTCGGACATTCTTACAGATGTAAGCCTCATTCTTTGTAATTCATTAGCTCGACACAAAGCTACTAAGCCCATTTAGAAAATCTATAACTTGACATTAGGTTGTCTTGACTACATGATAAGGTCACAAAACACACCATTTTAGCCAATACATAAATAGAGTAATAAGCCCCACCCCAATTAGAATTGGGGCTTCATATGTAGATGTAAAATTTGACCCAACTTATATGCAGGCTAATTCCAATGCTAGCAAACCTTAAAATCAACAACCAAAACTAACTAAAACTCATATTCATTCACCCTGATCTGCAAGAGATATTTAAGAGAAAACAACCCATGATTGCTAATCAACTTATCCAAATGTTACAACTTGTGACCCCTAACAAATGATTTCCACACAATGACCCTTAACCGTTCGTCCATAAGACGATGATTTTGAGTTCATAAATGCTAGACATCACAGGAAAATATTTGAAACTCAAATGTTGAAACTAAGAGATCTTAATCAAGTCTTCCTTCATTCCTCAACTATCCCCCTAATAATTGAAACTCAAATGTTGAGCCTAAGTCTGATTGGCGCAGTTTATATATGCGTTCGATGTTTTTGGAACGCAGGGGTGGCGTTTGTAAAACATGTTCGGGTCAGCGGTGGAAATACGCGCGTAAGAGTTTATACTATTACCTGTTGCTTCGTTCGCCGCTCCGAGCCCTCTGCGTTCCGCGTTTAGGGATGGATTATTACTCCAATGCCCTCTTCGATCCCGTCTCGCCCCCTTCGATCCCGTCTTGTCGTCGTTGCCCTATATCTGCGATCAGACTCCCCTAATCTCGTCTCTGCTCCTTGATTCCATTTGTGATTGGAATCTTCGATCCCGTGCACCCCTCTGCTCGAAAGTCCTTTTAAATTTCTTAGAAATTTTTGTAGGTATTGTTCGTCTGAAATTTTTTAACTGTTAGTAAATGTTGTGATAGTTGCGCGGGATCGTTCGTATGAAATTTTTTAAGTGTTGGGAAATGCCTGTGATCTCGTCTCTGCTCCTCGTTCGTCTGGAATTTTTTAACCTGAAATTTTTCTTCAAAACATTGCCTGGGATCGTGGTCGAAATTTTTTAGCTGTTGGGAAATGCTGTCATATGAAAGATTTGTTTTTCTTCAAAACGTTGCCTGAGATCCTCATTTTGGCATTGTTGGAATGCAAAGATGTTCCTTTTGGGTGAAATGTTGTTTGGCTGATCTTTATTTGGCATTGTTGAATGTTGTCATATGAAAGATCAGTCAAACGTTGTTTGTCTGATCTTTATTTTGGCATTGTTGGAATGGAATGCAGTGAAATTTTTTCTATTGTGGCAAGTTTTTGAATTGCATATAATCCAGAGATGTTCTTTTTGGGTGGGTGATTTTGGCATTGTTGGAATGCGTTAGAACAATCCTATACATGGAATAGCATATAGCATATATCACATTGTTGGTTGCATTGTTGGTTGTAACGACTGCTCTATCAATTAAGTGCAATAGCTGCAATATGTGGTTGACAGTATTTGTTGTAGTGTCTGGTTTAATAGCTGCATTGGATGAGCTGCAGAAAGTTATATTAGTTGATAGTTTTTTCGGGTTAGCTGTCTATACTGGTTACTAGATGCAGAAAGTTTTATTGGCTTTAGAAGTTTGAACTGGTTACTAGCTGCAGAAATTAAAGATGGAAGGTTTTGATGCATCAGCTTATATTGTTGTTTCCGGTTTTACCAATTTGATAGTTATGTGTTGTTGTTTCCGGTTTTGATGCAAAAATTTTTCGGAGTCTTGGTTTTAGGAATTTCTGCAGCTTGTATACTTGAGAGCATGTTGTGGTAAGCTTACATATTTGAGAGCTTATTTGTAGCTATGTAATCTTACAAATTTGTTTAATAAAACTTTCGTGGATTGTCTTTTGTGGATGTAGGTCATTGGTCGAATCACATAAATCTCTTGTTTACCGTTTTTTTTTTTGATAAATTGGAATGTTGTGGAAATGATGTTGGTTGTCGATGTTTATTTATAATATGTTCTTTTAATTTTAAATTGTAAAATATAATTTCATAAGTTGTGAAATTGAAATGGATGAAGTTGGACTATTTTTTTTACACATTTAGCAAATACTTATTTTCCTTTGTTCCATAGAGTTCAATGTCTAAAACGTCTGAAAGGGGTCCCTCTCAATGTGGGATAAAGAAGTTACAATATATTTTATGATCTATGTATTATTAAGGAAATTGAACTGAGGAACAAAATTGAGTCAGAGTTCGAGAAAAAATGGACATAATGTTTAAGGGGGTTGTCGCGACTGGAAAGAATTCATTCAACCCAAGTGAAATGAGATTTTCAGGAATACCAGATGACTTGCCACCTGAACAGGTCATAGTTGATGATGAAGGGCCTAGTATTAACTAAAAGGAGATTGGAGAGTCCAGTTCCATGTCCAAGAGTTCTAGGCTTGGCAGGAGGACGAAAGAGAAGGATAGTTTCTTTAAAAGCTCATTTCATGAACTAATTGCTGCTTTTTCAGCTCCACCTCCCCCTGACAGCACCATTTGGGACTGCGTTGCCATTTTAGACACTATTCTAGAAGTAGTTGTTAATATACGCTTTCAGGCAAAATGTGTTAAAAAACTTGAGGACCCTACTCATAGGCAAATGCTCATGGCCCTACGGCCCGAACTGCACCTTGAATATTTACGTGTTTTAGTAGAAGAATGAGATTGTTTTGTAAAAACCTGTCAGTAGATGTATTTCATTTTATGTACTTCATTTCCGGATATTTTGTATTTCATTTGATGTAATTCATTTTCTCATGCTTGGAATTTTATTTTATGTACTCCACTATAAGAACGACGTAAAAGAATGACATGGGCTGCAACAATAGCGATATTATTGTTGGAATATTACAGCTCCAGCACTAGACGGATACCACACATGACGTCCTCATATGTTGGGGACAGATAGGTGGGCGAAATGCTTGTTGGACATCCAATAAGGTTCAGTAGCATTTTTCGAATAAGTGCACCTATTTTTATGGATCTTCTACATGACTTATGATGCAACCACAATCTCCAAGGTTCTTCTAGAATGACCACGAGAGAGGTCTTGGCTATAACATTATATATTCTATCACAGAATGAATCAGTTAGAGGAGCTATGGACCGATTTCAGCATACCTCGGAAACAATTAGTCGATACTTCTACAAAGATATACAAGCACTTGTGAGCTTAACAGCGCAAAACATAAGTCATCCGATCTATCGTTCGCAACTATTCCTGAACAAATTGCTAATGATCCCCGTTACATGCCGTATTTCAAAGTAAGTTTGATTAGTTTGTTACTTTTACTTTAATACCTGTGGAATTGCTAACTATGAGTTACAGAACTGCATTGGAGCAATCGTGGTAAGCATGTGGATGTCCGACTACTGAGTCATGAAAGGATCGTGTATATTGCTCGGAATGTTAAAACTATCCAAAATATGATGGAAGTGTGCGACTTCAACATGTGTTTCACATTTGTAATGACAGGGTGGAAAGAAAGTGCACATGACAGTCGTCTTTTTTCCTATGCAACTAGGAATCGAACACAGTGTTTCCCTGACCCACCTCCAGGTTTGTTAATCTTAATTAAACATCTTGTTAATTACATTAACTATTTTTAATTAATATTGTCTTTCATAACAGGAAAGTATTATTTGATAGATGCTGGGTATCCGATGCTAAGGGGCTACCTGAAGTCCTATCCAGACATCAGACATCATATTCCTGATTTTGAGCGAGCAAGTGACACGATTCGTGACAAAAAAAGAAATGTTTAACAAACGACACTCCTCTTTACGGGGGGTTATTGAAAGAACATTTGGAGTGTAGAAGAAGAAATGAGTTATCCTACGTTATATGCCCTCGTATTCATTTCCCAAACATGTGCATATTATGGTGGCCACTATGGCACTTCACAACTTCATCCGACGACATCCCTCTCATTCAGATACAGACTTCGATATTGCTGATGATGATCCAATTATTGACTCCCTAAAACCTTCAGGATCTATAACTGATAATGAGATCGAGTCTACTGAATATGAAACTCAGGACGGTGAGGGTGCAACCGAGATGACTGCTCTGAGGGAGTCTATAGCAGATGCTATGTCAGCTAATCCAGTAAGTCTTTCTTTTCTTTGTATATATGTAGATCAATTTTTATGTGTATTTTATTTTTTTGGGATAAGTTCTGACATTCATTTTTTTTTATTTTTTTCGCAGTTATACAAACATGTCTTCTAGTATATCAGTTACAGACAGATATTTTGTGTTATTGTGGAATACTGTCTCTGTTGCTCACGTCACGTTACTCTCATAGCTTTGGGAGACAGTTCTACGGTTGTGCCAAGGGTGTTTCAGCTCGTTGTGGTTTCTTTCAGTGGACTGATAGTCCCACATATTACACTGCCAACAGTCATGAGAATTCGATGTTTTCCCAGGTTGATAGTGTAGATGAGGACAGACGTAACCAGAGTTTGAAATTAAATATTTTAATATTTTTCATTATAGTTGTACTTGTCTTTGTCTTTTTTTTATTTATTCTGGTACTCATGAGAGTGTGCGAACTGTATGTCATCTTTTGAAACTGATTTGTGATGATTAAATGCTTATGTACTACCAATAAACTATTCTGAATAGGCTGCTGTTGACCTCAATTTTTCGTGAGGTCTAGTATTCCTCGTAGGAGTTAGGATCTAGCCTTAGGGGTCTTCCTGCGACTATCTTAGAACCTTAGAAGTGGGACCCGTCTCGTTTTAGTTCGCCCCGCTTCCGTCCCTTTCTGGAGTTTCGCGCGTGTGGTATCAACTTCTAGCACTTAGAAGGACGAAACCAACATGAGGAAACCCAAAAGGGATTCCCTATAGGTACTTTCCGAGCCTTAGGGTGGCCTTCTGCACAATTCGCACTCTTGCGCGCACCAGCTTCACAATTCGGAGAGTCGACGTGTCCGATCTCCGCAATTCGCATTGTCTGCACCGTTATTTGCCGAGGGCTCGAGTAAACCACTTGTGACGATCGATCGCGGGTCA
>NW_018165435.1:57050-57623 GCF_001263595.1 Phalaenopsis equestris | reverse complement strand
ACTCTGGGAGGCTTGTTCCCTGGTACACTAGAGTGGCATTCTTCTTCTCCTCTTCCCGATACTTCTCTCTTTGCCACTGGCCTCGGCCGCTCGGTCCGAGAGGCGTTGTTGGCTTCGTCTTCTGTAGGCAGGGAAGGTCCTCTTTTGGCTTTTGTCCCGATTCGAGTGCCGTGGACATTAGGGTGGCCTTCTTTTCTCTTCTTCTCTATTCCCTGCCTATAAGGAGAGTCCCTGGATATTTTGTGGGGGTTGTTGAAAGTTTAGCTAGAGGAGAGGAAAGGAGATTTTGAGGGGAAGCCTTTTTTTTCTTTGAGAAGCTTTTTGTTCTGCTGTGCCTTAGCACTCTCGAGGTACCCCTCCCTTTCCCCTTTCTTTGGTGCCCTGTTTCCTTGCGGTTTTCTTCTTGGACGAGGCTTTGAGCCTGTTTCTGTTGGATGATACAGCATGCTAATTTTTCCTTTACTTGTCTGAAATGAAATTTGAGCATATGTTAAGTTTAGACTTAGTTACTTGCTTAAATTAGGGAGGCTATGGCATCTTTATGATTATTGTGGCATGTTTATGTTGGAAACA
>NW_018165435.1:43501-52167 GCF_001263595.1 Phalaenopsis equestris | reverse complement strand
TCATATCTTTCTTAGTTTATTTGATCGAGCCTCATTCTCAAGTCTTGTGTTTATCCCTCGGGATAGATACAAGATTTGAGGTAGAGTGCTCTTTCATTTAAACTGTGAAAAATATGAGGTTAGTTTGATTTCATATTTTTCTAAAATTATATATATATACGTAAATTAAAAAGTTCTTCCGAAGCGGGTGACTGGATTTCGATTCCGGCGACCGACAGCTTCTTACGGGCGAACCCCAAACATTAATTTTTTCCCCTTTTAAGCGCCGACAGCTGCCCCAAGCAGTTTTATCAGACGGGCAGGAATGTCATTTAACCACCAATAAGCTAATCTGAATAAGCTGTCCCAAACAACAAGCTAGATTATTCTGATAATTATCAGAATAATCTGTTTATCAACAGATTAAAAATAATCAACAGCTACGCCAAACAGACCCTTAGTCTTAATCAAGACCGCTCTCTCGCAAACAAGAGGGATAACTAACTATGAGGGCCTATACCTATATAAAGTTTAAATCGAAGATCAAAATAAACCTAAATCTAAATAAGAGAAATCTAGTTGTATAAAAACCAATTAAGCTCAAGTAAAATGAACTCCAAATTTTGAAGACTAGGTTGCTGCTTTTCCTAAACAATCAAATTTCTAGCAAACCCACAGAGGACTTCTCTCCCATCTTTAGTTGAGCTCCTTACTACATCAAGTGCTCAAGACATGCTTATCGATATTAAATTTGTAGCTTTTACCATAAAAAAAACAAAAGTTTAGTGTTGTATGTTAAACAATTTTAGACATTTGTTGACTTTATTACTAGTACTTCAAAAAGTTATAAGCCATCTCTTCAACAAACATCATCATGATTATGAGACTTGGATGGGGTTGACACTGTGATTCCCCTAAGCCATCATTAATATTGGTTTTGTTAGGGCTACCTTCTAATTTGGGACAATCTCCAAGATGGTAAGATTCATAATTGACAATCAAGCACATGAAGTTGCAATGGCTAAAAGGGCATCTATTAAATAAGCCATTGAACTGACACACAAGATTGTCTAATAAGTGGGTGAGAGGACGCGAGGCTTGGAAGAAAGGGTGAACCGGCAGTGTGGGAGCTTTGGGAATGGTTGGACCGGCCAATTGGTTCAGCCAGAAGTTTTCAGGTCTAGCAGAAGGCTGGATCAGCACGCCCCCTGCTCCCTAGAGGCCTATTTCCCGATTGCCACTTCTTCCTCCTTCCTTTCTATTTGCCGCCCAAAGGGGAAAATCTTCTCTTCCAATTTTATTTATTAGCTATTATATATGTGTTGTTTTGCTTGTTATGGTTGGTTTTGTTTTGGTTGTTGTTTTCAAAGGTCTCTTAAAGCCTTCTTCTCCTTTCTAAGGCTCTATCCGAAGACGGGTGGTGTTTCGGCTGTATCATGCTCTGAGATAGTGTTTTATCTTCCCTTATCATCTTTCCTCCTCCACTTCCCATGGGCGCCGGCCTCCCCACCTCATTCCAACTGCTTTACCGCCACCTCCTCATACCACAACCTTACTGTCCAGCTATCAACAATGTGGTGCAGTTGCAGCCTTATTCGCCACCTGGAAATGTTCAGACTCTAGCCTTGAAGGTGGAAAAACAACAGGAACAAAGCAGGTAGCAGTTTTCCTTCAGGCATCAGTCTTCAATCAAGCAATCACCTATAGCTACCACGAACGACAAGGATACCTCAGAAGGAACTAGCAAGCCCGGACAAGAAAGTGACAAGTCGGATCAGTGTAAGGAGAAACAACAGAAATGTAGTTTCGTTAATACAGTACCAGTCAGGAAATGTTTCAGATATCATGGCCATGGCCACATAGTCTCCAGCTCTGGGTAAGGTGTATCATGTTCCACCCGATGAGGTGTATCATCTTGGTTAGGAACGAGAAGACAACTGAGGACCAATTCGAGGTGTATCATCTTCCACCCGATGAAGGAGAAGCGCTTGTAGTTCGACGAGACTGATAGTGATACGAGGGATTCACAATTGTTTCGTCACAATATATTATACAATCGGGGCACCGTGAATTGGAAGGTATGCAGCCTCATCATTGATGGAAAGAGCAGTAAAAACGCGACGTCTACACAAATGGTTGATAAATTGGGCCTCATGACTCAAAGGCATTCCCAACCGCATTCACTGACGTGATTGACGAAGGAGAACAAAATCAACATAGACCAGAGAGACCTAATGGAGTTTCAATCGAGAGCCAACTATAGGATCAGGTGTAGTCCCTATGGATGTCTATCACATTTTCTTGGGGAGACCGTGGCAGTTAATCAGGACTCAGAACGACAGATTCAGGAACACATATTTTATAACCAAAGATGGGAAACACAACATCCTACTTTATTCAGTGGAGTCTGACGTCACAAGAGCCCTTACCAGTAGAGCAACATCAGTGAGGCAATATTTGATAATGACAGAGGATGATGACATTGCGACACCAGCTCTAGACACAGGATAGGCATGACAGAGGGTTTTTTCAGGATATAAGAGTCGATACCTTACCACCAGCACCACCACCACCACCACCACCACCACCACCACCACCACCACCACCATGCAAGAAGGTTCAGGTTACCACCATTTTAGATCTAGTTAAGCCGACCATGAATGACTTCGGGAGTGTTCATTTGCAGAGCCAAGACACGCAGACTCAGTTCAGTTCAGCAACAGACCCTCAAAAGATTGGACTAAGGTGAATGTTTGTTTGTAAGTTGGGAAAGATTCTTAGTTGTCTCGGGGGATGGTACAGTCGCCAGTGGGATCTAAGTGCTGCTAAGATTATAGATGAAGAAGTGGAAGCTTAGACGAATGAAATTGAAGCACCTAATCCCTGGAGACTGATGCGGGGTTGGTAGGATGCAGGGCTCGGGAGAAAGGGTAAACCGACCATGCAAGAGCTTGGGGAATGACTGAATATGCCGATTGGTTCAGCCATAAGTTTTCCGGTCCAGCGGAAGGTGGAACCGACCCATCCCCCACTCCCTAGGGGCGGAAAGAACGTCTCATGTTTCCCTTATTTCACTATTGCCGCTTTTCTTCCTCCTTCCATTCAGGTTGCCGCCCAAAGTGGCAAATCTTCCATTTCTATTTTATCTATTAGCTATAATATGTGTTGCTTTATATGTTATGGTTAGTTTTGTTTTGGTTGCTATTTTCAGAGGCCTTTTGGAGCCTCCTCCTTGCTAGTGTTGTATCCAACGACAGATTGTGCTTCGGATGTATCCTGCTCTGAGGTGGTGCCGCAATCAAAACAAAACTAACCATAACACCTAAAGGAAAAAAAAGCATTTTTATCAGGGCCCAAGTGAATCAATGTACTTGCTCATTAGAAATGATTACATTATGACTTTTTTGCTTATTGGAGAGACAATAATACTCCCTCTTCAACCTATTGTTGGCCTTGGTGTCCAGCCCTCCCAGCCGCCCACCTGCATCCAGCCCTCCCAGCCGCCCTACTTCACCCGCCCTCCCAGCCGCCCACCTGCATCCAGCCCTCCCAGCCCTCCCAGCCGCCCACCTGCATCCGGCCAACCCCCTTGCAGTAGTTCTCCTTACTACTCAGCTCGCCCCACCATCACCTAGCACCCTTCACCAGCCTTCTTTGCAACTTTCCCTATCGCCCCAATTCCCAAAACCACAAACTAGCCATTAACCACCCTTTCGATAGCCCTCAACCCTTCACCCATTTCCCTTGCCACTTTGCTGACGCCAACACCACTTCCCGCTAATCTTCTTTTCCAATCCTAGCTGAAGATTAGTTTGTTGTTGTATTTCCATTTTCTGTTTATATCGTGTTGTAACCCTATTCAGTGCTAATAAAAGTTTGCTTTTGTTTTCACATATTGTCTAACTAGTTTCAGTATTATTGTCTCTCCACTAAAACAAAGAGACCTAATGTGACCATTCCTAATGAGTCAGTACATTGATTCACCTGGGCCCTGATAAAACTATTTTTATAGAGCTGACTTCAAAATAAGCCTCTATATTAATCATATTTTCCAGTACTCCAACTCTAGTATCCAGAAAAAGGACTTGCGAGCCTCAGGTAAAATCAAACCATCATTGGCCTGGCCAACAATGTAACTCTCATGAGATTGCCTCTCTCTCAAGAGGCAAGTTGCCAAAACCTCCTCTGGCACAAAAGTGTCGAGGAAAACTAGAGAAAGGTCGATGCTCAACTTTGAGCTGAAAACACTGAGCTATGCTCAATACTGTAAGAGCAAATGCCTCAAACAGAGCACAAAATCTAGAAAATAAATAGTTTTGAGCCATTACATTGGGCAAAGAGGCATAGTTCTGGTGAAAACTAAAGAAGTCTACTGGGAGTTGCCTCTATAGTTGCCCCATAGACACTCCAAATGAAGGAGGTATTAGTTTTCCCAGATATTTATAAGGCCTTCAAAGCTATCAAAGCCAGAGGACTTTTAAAAAAAATCCTCATAAAGTTGACGATTTAAGTGATTACGCCCATCACGATTCGCTCTAGAGGAAACATATATTTGGGAAGACACAAGAATGAGGATCCAAAATGAGTCCTTCATTGCCTTAAAGCGGGGAATTTTTTCGGGTTCAAGTTTTCCATGATAGGGATAACGGAAAGAGCAAGAATAATACACCAAATATTTTTAGAGGTATGTCGGCGAGGAAAAGTGGGGGTTTGGGGGAGGAGTTGCTCGTGAGAAGCTGTCGGTCACCGAAATCGAAATCCCGTCGCCCACTTCGGAAGAACTTTTTTATTTACATATAGATTTAAGTTTAAAATCAAATATGAAAAATCAAACTGACCCCATATTTTTCACAGTTTAAATGAAAGAGCGTTTTACCTCAAACCCTGTATCTATCCCGAGGGATAAACACAAGACTTAAGGATGATGCTCGATCAAAGAAACTAAGATATATATGACGTCCGTTTGGTCTGCAAAACCGTTTTATTTGCCGACAAATTCCCCAATTTAATATGAAAAATTAAATAGGGTTTATTTTAACTTGGGCTCGGAAAAGCTTCCTATAAGGGCAAGTCCCTATAGTTAATTACATCTTAAATGGCCGAAATCACTTAAGAATACTCTCGATAAAAATCAGGAAAAAATTATCTTCAAAGACTTCAAAAAGGATAGGACTTTTCAACGAAATCGGACAAAGAGGTGTGCAAAATGGAATGATTCAAACTTGAAACATTTATTACAGAATCCAAACGAAGAAGAATTAAGGGAAGTCACAGATCCAGAGGAGATCCTCGGTGACTTCCCAGTCTACCCTATAGTTTGACTTCAATTTCGAGGAGGAATATTCAAGTGTTTTATCCTGTCAATTTTATTTAATTAGGACTTATATTCGTGTGAAACGATTACACAAATAACCTGGAAGATGCGAGGATTTAGGTCGTAACGAACGACAATCTCAGAATCCTAGAACGAGTTAGGGTTTAGATCATACAGCGGAGTCATATGAATACCTAATGAAAAAGTTGAGGATTTATGTTGCACTGGGCGAACCTCAAAGTCCTATGGATTGTTATTTTAATTTCTAGGGAATGAATGATTTAGCTCGGAAAGACATGTTCTGCTGTTGAAGATGGTCGTGTTGCCCACTGCGCTAACTCCAAGCTCCTTGTCGTGACGAGTTTAAGTTTTCTAGGGTATCCAGTTATAATGTCAAATCAAAAGACCCTATGGTAATAGTCCTCTAAACACCCTATATGGAAAGGAGGCATGCTTAAGGCTATGTAATATAAAATGTGCAGTACAGAATAAGCAGTAGAAAACACAATAAAAGAAACAATGTACATGCCATACATGACAGTAGCAAGTATAGTAGAAGGAACGGTATAACATGCTATATAGAGTGGTGGCAAGTACAGTAAAAGGAACAGTATAACATGTTTTACAGAACAATAGCAAATAGAAACAAGAATAATTTAACATGCTTTACATAACAGTAGCAAGTATAATAGAAAGAACAATATAACATGTTGTACAGGGCAATAACAGGTATAAACATGAATAGTATAACATTCTATAAATGTAAAACGAACCTGTACGCCCGTGGGCTCCACTGTTTCTTAAATGTAGCAAGCTGAAATGTATTGCAAAAAAGTAAAGTCTGGAAGAAGTCATTCAGAAAATCCGAAGAAGAGTGTAATGACGACTCATGACCGAGAACTCGAGAAAATCAACGAGCAAAGACTCAAGTAAACATCTTCAAAAATCTCGGAGAAATCTTGAAGAAAAAAAAAAGAAACACAAGTGCTCTGTCTAAAGCTTCGATAAAACAAAAAGTTCAGGTAAGGGGGACCACAAGCACTTGTGTAGGGCTAGGCTCAGATCTATGTATATGTACTTGAGAGTCCACGAAGGCTACTTGGTCAGTCGAATGTATAGAACCCGCCACTCGTCTAGAAGTGTGTCCTGAACCTCACCTAGAGAGCTACTTCTCAGACTAAACAGATATTCGTCAGGTGGACAATCAATTTTAAAAATGTATTTTAAAATTTATGTTTTTAACTTGCACATAGGTCTCAAAAAAAATTATTAAATTTTATTTTATAGCGAAAAATATATATATATATATATATATATTTTGAAATAAGTTTTAACAATTTTTATTGTCCACAAATCGATTACGTTATCAGGAGTGGGACTGCCAACTATCTAAGAAGGTTCGAGCCAACTCCTGCTACACTTATGTCGGTGAAGGATACCGTTATCCTATTGTTCATCAAAAATCTGGATCTTGATGTTATAGGATAGGACATCTTTCTGTTCTATCTTTGGTGTGTCTTTATCATCACCACCCTACGCCCCAAAACAAACCACTTGCGACCTTGCTTGATGGTTTCACGTATAACAAAAATGCTATATGTGGACACTTATGTGTCAGACATAAGCGTCGAAAAACCAAACCAAAAAGCAAGGAAATAAAAGAACAAAAATGGGGTAAGAGAGAGGAGACACTGATACATCTAAAACACCGGAAAGGAGAATAGATCGGTTCTCAAAACTCCTATCGAAAAGACCTGGAAAAGTAGGGCCCAAGGTATTTCCTAACAAACATAAAAGGTCACTTTGCGCTGATTTTTCAAACCCCAAAGACGTAGGATTAATCAAATCAACCAAATGTTCTCCAAAATGAGACTTAGAAATCTCCCAAACCTCACAAAAGGAAAATGATTCGGAGAATACCACCATTAGTACTCCCAAACTCATGCAAGAAATCGGAATCTTCCAACCTTCGAATTAATCAATAGCCTCATATATCAAATAAGCATAAAATATTCTCATAAAACCAAATAAATGCTCACGACCGGGGTCAATACAAAGAGATGAACAACATATAAGGCTCTCGGTCAGGGCAACAAAAAGGAAAGGGGGAAGCTATTAAAGCTCACGGCTAAGGGCAGCAAGGGACAGCTACTAAAGCCCACGACCAAAGGCAACCCGCAACCCAAGGCACAAAAGGCACAAGTAAGGCTCACGGCTAAAGCAACCCAAGGTACAAGTAAGGCTCATGGCTAAGGCAACCCAAGGCACAAGGGGCTCACGACCAAGGCAACCCGAGACATAGAAGGAAAGGAGGCTCACGGCTAAGGCAACCCAAGTCAATTATATGAATATATTTGATATACATAGGAGAGTGAATGGACAAACCCTCAAAAAGCCTCCAAACCGACTCCAATTTCACCAAGTAGGATGTAAGGAAATTGTTCAACCCATTCTTCAATCACTTCACTTTATAGATAGGGCAAAGACATCCATTTAAACTTGACTCATCGATCAACACCCAAGCCACTTCGTGTAGGAAGAGCCAAACAACCCCAAGGGATTGCCAACAAGCTCACGGGTAGGGGTAAGAATAAACCAAATCAAGCTCCCAAGCTACCTCTCCGGTAGGAGCAGAACCAGACAGAAACCGAACCCCAAATAGGGGTTAAAGCGAATAAAATTGAACCCTCCCGCGACTCTTGAGTAGGGGCAGGAACAAACCCCGTAACAGGCTCTCGGGCATGAGTCAAGGCAAGCAAAACCGAGCCCATACATGAAGCTTAAACAGTTAGCACAATGTTTTAACCAAAACCAAAAGCCAAGCTTCAATAAAACCAACATCCCATGCCCTTTCAAGGTGAAAACCGAGCCCCAATGGAGGCTAGAAACCAAAATTTTATAAGCCACAAATGCAGTTTATGGCAATAAATCCAAACTTAGTCATCCTTGAGAAAACCGAAAACCAGCATGGGCCAAAAAAAAATCAAGCCGCAGCTCAGACTCAAAATCAGGCCACCATAACAGTTATAAAAACACCTTCATGCCTACAAAATATCAAAACATAGGGCCACCACATGCTTCAAATAAAAACAACTGTAGAACTTTTTCAAACCAATATAAACTTTTTCCTAGCATGCATTTCGAGTAAGGGAAAGTCACAGAAAGCCAAAAACCGAGCCCCCACATGCGTGAAAGACCAAATAAACCTTCCAATGTCTCATGCTAGATAAGAATAAATGAAAAGCCTCATGATACATATCTTAACATGCTTGCAAGAGGAGCTACCATTGTCTCAAAGCCACATTCTAATATTTCTGATTTGCTTCCCATAGAAATATGCTACGATAAATAGAAACATGCCATAGCTTCACCA
>NW_018165435.1:37176-43454 GCF_001263595.1 Phalaenopsis equestris | reverse complement strand
TATTTCTAAATGCTTCTAAATGCTTGAGTACCAAGTATTTCAAAAAAATATATATATATAAGTGTAATGTCATGCAAGCATGTTATACCATCCACTGCACCAAGCTCAAAGGCTCGGCAGAGGGAAGACCGAAAAGAAGCAATGCACAAGAGGGGGAAGAAGGTACCTCTTTGAAGCAAAAAGAAAGTAACACAAAAACTTTAAGAGCACTCCACAACTTCACTTCCTCTCCCAACAGCAAGAAGAAATCGATTCAAACACCAGAAGATCAAAGAAGTGAGTGAGAAAGAAAAATAGCAAAGTTTTCTCCCTTAGAAATATTTTCGGCCTCTTAGAAGCTTCACAGAGGAGCTCTCATATACCTTAAGGGCAAAGGAGACGAATGATTAAGAAGATACGACAGAGGGATCGAGAGATGCAGAGGATTAGAACCTCGCAGAATATACGATTCACGGCAGAGGAGATCGAACTCATATCGCAAAAGATAGGATACGAGGGATGGGCGCCTACGTGACCTGTTCCGCGTGCGAGAGGCGAACGCGGGAACGAAACCTCCCCAACGGCAAGAAGGAACAGGCCAGGCGACCGAACGAGCCGTCCTAGGGCTAAGGCAGGCCCACGGGTTCGAAGGAATGAGACGGGGAGGGGGGGAGAATTTAGGTTAACGATTTTAATATAAGTTATTAATTATAATAATAATAGTAATAATAATATATTATTTATTATTATAATAAACACTTAAATAGGTATTTTCCCCAAGACGCGCCATCGTAATGAAACGAACGTCCCCCCTTAAGCAAAATCGACGTTTCAGACGCATCGACGCAGTCCGTTTCGTCATCCAGAGTTGTCCGGACAACCTCATCACCGATCGGGCTAACAACACGTCGCGGTCCGAATCCTACAAAAATTTTCGCTCGAATTCGATTAAACAGGACAGCGAAGAGCGCAGCGGCGCCAAATCAAAGAGTAAAGTCAATCCTAAGGCCGACAGTCCTATAGGAATGCTCCTTGAGTTTTTTCGGAGTAGCCTTACCTGCTAAACAATAGCGGTCAAGACTACTACATGGAACGTCAAGTCGAGCGAAGAAAGGCCCAGAATTGCTAACGGGGAGGACTCCTTCACTAGTTTTCTAGGAGTAGTCGACAGAAGGTCTTACGGCTAGATCCTAGGCTACTAAGGAGGGGAAAACTACACCTCGACCGAAAGTGAGGTCAACAAGGTAATATAGACAAAAGATCTATTTAAGAGTTAAATCTTACTAATTCATCAAGAGGCATTTTAAAATTTTGAATGTTATTGAGTGTCCTATTTTCAAGATATGTGGCAATAAGAATTTGCTTCCCCTCAAAAGTATTTAAGTACCTTACTAATAAAGTGTAAATCTCTAATAACTTCCAATGGATCGACCGGCTCTTCTTATTATGGGGCACCAATACATGAGCTTTAGTGAACAATCCCCTTTTCGAGAAATAATTGGATCAATAATTTTTTAAGTTCACATAACCATTATCACCCATAATGTTCAAATGTATTTTTTAAATTGTATTTGTAGCATGATGTAAAATTATTTGAAGTTTTTTTCTCCTTTTAAGTTATTCTTTCGTCAAATAAACCCAACTCGATCTTAATAATAAAAGAAAGAAATCATCTTTTTACCAAAGAGAGTAAATGCCTAAAAAAGTTCCAAATATCACTATTAATCAGGGTAAGAGAAGTGGTTGGTTTTTAGGATTGCAAAGAATAAGATGCACGATAATGTTTAGCATATTGACACACTTCACATTGAAATTAAGCAAACTATTCTGAAAAAGATTGGAAAATCATTATCTTAAATACTAAAAACAAATACGATCTAACCTATAATGTCATATATAACATCACTTTCATTAGATTTGGATATTAAACAATCATTTTGATAAATAATCCATTTAATAATGATTTATCTTCAAAGAAAGAGAGCCCTTCCTTTTCCCTAGCAATATCAATCACTCTCCCCAAAGTCATAAGTTGAAACTCAATGAAAAGAATGGAAATTAACTTGACAGAGACTATTAGAAGCGATCTTACTGATGGATAATAAATTACAAGGCAACTTAGGAACATGAGAACATCATGAAAAGTAAACCAAATAGTGAGTATGACAAGTCCTATCCTGACAAAAATTGAGAGAGAATCGTTGATGAGTTTGACCTTTTTATTATCGACATAGATACTAAAGAAGAAGAATTTAGAACAATTATTCATGTGATTTATTACACCTGAGTCAAAAATCAATAAGTAAAAAGGGTTAAAATCATCACAGAAACATGTAGTGGTTGGATAATTTTCTTTTTAAACCAAAAGGAGGACAAGGTTTTAAAAATTTTGGAGATTGAAATAACTTGTATTGGTGTTGCAATTATTCCTTGGCAAAAAGGGTTTGAGTTGATAAAAGGATCACAAAACTCCTATTGCTGTTTAGAGGGCCAGACCATCACGTTTAAGCTTGGGGTTCAAGTTTGCAGGTTTAACATGTAGTTTCCAACGAGAGTTCTTTTTATGCCAATATTTTTACCGTGTTCGCACTATAACTTTTTCTAATTGTTCCTTTCAAAATCAATACCTTTGGATACAACTTTCTCCTAAAAATAGGAATAAAAAATTGTCAAATCTAACAGCACTATAAATAATCAATTTATTTCCAAAAAAATAAAATAAAACAATTATATCTTAACTAACTCTCATAATGCTGATATATCTAAATTAACTCCTATAATTATGATGTGTTAATTATAAAAATACAAACATTTGTTGATGTGAACAATAAGTATGTAAAATTTAAGCTTATTTTTAAAGTTGTGGAGTGTCAAAACGTACAAAACTTCCATCAAATTATTTTAAGAAAAATAATTAAAGGAAAAGGAGACCATTTCAACGTATTGAAACTAAATGTCCCATGTTCCGAGAAAAAAAAAACTAAATGTCTAGAAACTACAAATTAGGACATTATACTTGCAATGAGTTTGTTTCATGATGAGTCTACTATTAATTCCTTAGATTCTACTCTCTTTCACCTCTTTTAAGTCCACATCTAATCTTCTGCTGAATGTTTCTATGCGGCTTATTCCTAAAGTTATTATAGATTATGGGATTGTGTCTACTGCTGATGGTGAATTTTAGAGATAACTTATTCACAGACAGAATTGATTGTAATATTTCACGGATTACTTTACAGAAAAAATACATAATTTATAATTGAAGTTGCTTGATGAATATCAAATGCTATTGGAGCCAATTCTGTCCAACTTGGATAGCTTTGATGGAAATATTCACATTTGTTTGCTTAGAAGCATCGCATCAAGCATTACTTTTTGTGCAATTATTTATTTTCTTTTTTATCAGTTAGTTAATTTTATTTGTTATTTCTATTTTGAGAACACGCCATTGATCATGGCCAAGAAAGGTTGTATTGCCTAGAAAAAGTATACTTTATGATCTAACTTCAGTTAGTCTCTATGAAGACCTAACACCAACATAAAATATGAACAGTACAACATAGATGTAGAAACATGGTGTCAGCGGGGAAAAGGGTGGATGGGTGGATTGGGGGAGGAGTCGCCCGTGAGAAGTTGTCGGTCTTGTCGGTCAGAAGTTGTCGGTCACCGGAATCGAAATCCCGTCGCCCGCTTCGGAAAGACGTTTTAATTTACATATAGATTAAAGTTTAAAATCAAATATGAAAATCAAACTGACAACATATTTTTCATAGTTTAAATGAAAAAGTGTTTTACCTCAAATCATGTATCTATCCCGAAGGATAAACACAAGACTTGAGGATGAGGCTCGATCAGATAAACTAAGATATATATAACGTCCGCTTGGTCTGCGAAACCGTTTTATTTGCCGACAAATTCTTATATTTAATATGAAAAATTAAATAGGGTTTATTTTAAGCTGGGTTCGGAAAAACTCCCTATAAGAGTAAGCCTCTATAGTTAATTACATCTTAAATGACCGAAATCACTTAAGAATACTCTCGATAAAAATAAGGAAAAAATTATCTTCAAGGACTTCAAAAGGATAGGACTTTTCAACGAAATTGGACAAAGATGTGTGCAAAAGGGAATAGTTTAAACTTGGGACATTTATTAAAGGATCCAAAGGAAAAAGAACTAGGGGATGCCACAGATCCAGAGGAGATCCACGGTGGCTTCCCAGTCTACCCTATGGTTTGGCTTCAGTTTCGAGGAGAAATATTCAAGTGTTTTATCCTGCCAATTTTATTTAATTAAAGTTTACATTCTTGTGAAACGCTCACACAAATAGCCTGAAAGATGTGAGGATTTAGGTCGTAAAGGACGACAACCTCGGAATTCTAAAACGAGTTCTAAAACGAGTTAGGGCTACGAGTTAGGGCTTAGATCGTACAGCAAAGCCATACGAATACGTAACGAAAAAGGTTCAGGATTTATTTTGCGCTAGACGAACAACCTCGAAATCCTATGGATTGTTATTTTAAATTCTAGGAAAGAAATGATTTAGCTGAGGAAGACATGTTCTGCTGTTGAAGATGGTGAAGATGCCCACCGCGCTAATTTCAAGCTCATTGTCGTGACGAGTTTAAGTTTTCTAGGGTGTCCAGTTATAATGTCAAATCAAACGACCCTATGTTAATAGTCCTCAAAACATCCTATATGGAAAGGAGGCATGCTTAAGGCTATGTAATACAAAATGTGCAGTACTGGGCAAGCAGTAGAAAACACACTAAAAGAAACAGTGTACATGCCATATATGACAGTAGCAGGTATAGTAGAAGGAAAAGTACAACATGCTATATAGAGTGGTGGCAAGTACAGTAAAAGGAACAGTATAACATGCTTTACAGAACAGTAGCAGGTATAAACATGAATAGAATAACATATTGTACAGCGTAGTAGCAGGTATAAAGAAGAATAGTATAACATTCTGTAAATGTAAAACGAACATGTACGCCCGTGAGATCCGTTGTTTCTTAAATATAGCAAGCTGAAATATATTGCAAAAAGCAAAATCTGGAAGAAAAGCCATCCGGGAAATCCGAAAAAAAAAAAGAGGGTAACGACGACTCATGACCGAAAACTCGAAAAAATCAACGAGAAAATACTCGAGTAAACATCTTCAAAAATCTCAGAGAAATTTTGAAGAAAAGAAAAGAAACACGAGTGCCCAGTCCAAAGCTTCGATAAAACAAAAAATTCAGGTAAGGGGGACCGCAAGCACTTGTGTAGGGCTAGGCTCAGCTACTTGAGGGTCCACGAAGGCTACTCGGTCACCAAAATGTATAGAACCCGCCACTCGTCTAGAAGTGTGTCTTGAATCTCACCTAGAGGGCTACTTCCTAGCCTAAACAGGTATTCGTCGAGTAGACAATCAATTTTGAAATGTATTTTAAAATTTATGTTTTTGACATGCACATAGGTCTTAAAAAAAAAAATTATCAAATTTTATTTTATAGCAAAAAAAATATATTTTTATTATTTTTTTTTTGAAATAAGTTTTAACAAT
This sequence comes from Phalaenopsis equestris, assembly GCF_001263595.1. Lineage (NCBI taxonomy): Eukaryota > Viridiplantae > Streptophyta > Magnoliopsida > Asparagales > Orchidaceae > Phalaenopsis > Phalaenopsis equestris. Next base: position 37,927 of record NW_018165435.1, on the reverse strand, counting down.
TTTTTTTTTATTGTCCACAAGTCGATTAGAGCCAACTCCCGCTAGACTTATGTCGGTAAAGGATATCATATCCTATTATTCATCAAATGCATTGATCTTGATATTATAGGATATGACATCTTTTTGCTCTAACTTCGGTGTGCCTTTATCATCAACATCGTACGCCCCAAAACGACTACGTGCGACCTTGCTTGATGGTTTCACGTATAGCAAAAGGCTATAGGTGGACACTTATGCGTCGGACATAAGCATCGAAAATCGAACCAAGAAGCAAGGAAAAAAAAAGAACAAAAATGGGGTGAGAGAGAGGAGATATTGATCCATTTAAAACACCGAAAAAGAGAATGGATCAGCTTTCAAAAATTACTATCGAAAAGACCTGGAAAAGTAGGGCCCAAGATCTTTCCTAACAAACATAAAAGGCCACTTTGCGCTGATTTTCCAAACCCCAAAACCGTAGGATTAATCAAATCAACCAAATGCTCTCCCAAATAAAGCTTGCAAATCTTCCCAAACCCCAAAGTTGATATCAAAATCTTCCAACTTCCAAATTAATCCATACCCTCACATATCAAATAAGCATAAAATCTTCCCAAAAAAACCAAATAAATGCTCACGACCGGGGTTACTACAAAGAGATGAACAGCAGGTAAGGCCCTCGGCCAGAGCAACAAAAAGAAAAGGGGGGAGCTATTAAAGCTCACGGCTAAAGAAACCCAAGGCCAAAAGAGGCTCACGGCTAAAAACAGGA
>NW_018165435.1:18826-36906 GCF_001263595.1 Phalaenopsis equestris | reverse complement strand
AGCCTCCAAACCGATTCCAAAGCATTGTAAGCAAGGCCCACAACCAAGACCAAAGCCAAGACACGAGGCAAGGGAAAGGGAAGGCTTACAGACTAGGTCGAGTCCAAGGCATAAGGCAAAGTCCACGACCAAAGCAAAAGCTAAGTTTCAATAAACTCAACACCCAAATCTTCCCAAAATAAGAAACTGAGCCACCAAAGCAAAAAAAAAAGGAAGAACCCCCAATAGGCAAGAACCGAGATCCAACACAAAACCAAAGCCGAACCAAAATTTTCACCAAATTCCAGATCAATTAAAGACCAGACCGAGCCAAGCAAGGCCAAAACCTGAACCCAACAAGGGTCGAAAACCAAGCTGCAATTGAGACCTCCAATACTAAGCTGTAATAAGAGTTAGGCAGTATTCTCATGTTTTTAAGACATCTCAAAATAGAGCTACCACATGCTTTGAGTGAAGATGAATGAAAGTTTCACAATACATATACTAACATGCTCATGAGACGGGCCAAATTATTCCAAGGTCATCCTTTTAATTGTTTCTAATATAAATATGCCTCAAAAGGTAGGAAACATGCCACAACTTCAGCACTTTAGATAAGCAAAATAAAAGAGAGAATTAATAGCATGCCACATTGCTTAACCAAATCTAACTTCTAGCACTACACCACAAGATCATCACCAGAGGCTCGACAAGGCCATAACTGAGAGCCAGTAAAGCACCGAGAAAGTGAGGGGGAGGGAAATACACACCCTCAAGCTTTTAAATGTCATTTCCACATAACAAATGTATGAAGCGTAAGCTAGAACATGTTTAGGAATGAGGTAAATAGTAATCTCTCTATTCTAGCATGCCAACAGGGCTCGACAGAGAACAGGGACGAGCACAGGTCGAACGCAGACAGCTCACAGGGGGAGAGGGAAGAAGGTACCTCTTTGAAGTAAAAAGAAGGTAACACAGAAACTCTAAAAGCACTCCGGAACTTCACTTCCTCTCCCAACAGCAGGAGGAAACCGATTCAAGCACCAGAAGATCAAAGAAGTGAGTGAGAAAGAAAAAGAGCAGAGTTTTCTCCCTTAGAAAAATTTTCGGCCCCCTTGGAAGCTTCACAGAGGAGCTCTCATATACGCTAAGAGCAACGGAGACGAATGATTAAGATACGACAGAGGGATCGAGAGATGCGGAGGATTAAATCCTCGCAGAGGATACGATCTGCGATAGAGGAGATCGAGCCCATATCGCAGAAGATAGGATAAGAGGGATGGGGGGCGGCGCCAACGTGATCTGTCCTTCTTGCGAGCGGCGAACGCGGGAACGAAGCATCCCAACGGCACGAAGGAGTAAGCCGAGCGACCAAACGAGCCATCCTAGGGCTAAGGTAGGCCCACGGGTTCGAAGGAATGAGGCGGAGAGGGGAAAGAAATTTAGGTTAGGGGTTTTAATATAGGTTAATAATTAAAATAATAATAATAATAAAATATTATTTATTATTATAATAAACACTTAAATAGGTATTTTCCCTAAGACGCGTCGTCACAATGAAGCGAACGTCCTCCTTAAGCAAAATCGACGTTCCGGACTCGTCGACGCAGTCCGTTTCGTCATCCGAAGTCGTCCGGGCAACTTTGTCGACAATTGGGACAAAAACGCGTTGCGGTTCGAATCCTGTCAAAATTTCGGCTCAAATTCGATTAAACAGGACGGCGGAGAGCGCAGCGGCGCCAAATCAACGAGTAGAGTCAATCCTAAGGTTGCCAGTCCTATAGGAATGCCCCCTGAGTTCCTTCGGAGTAGCCCTACCTGCCAAAAAATAGCGGTCAAGATTACTACATGAAACGTCAAGTCGAGCGAAGAGAAGTCCAGAATTGCTAACGGGGAGGACTCCTTCACTAGTTTTCTAGGAGTAGTCGACAGAAAGGTCCTACGGCTAGATCCTAGACTACTAAGAAGGGGAAAACTACACCTCGACCGAAAGCGAGGTTAACACATGATATAACCATAAAAGTATGATACGACATGCCATAAACAAAATGTCTTTTTTTATAAATTATTAGTATGAAATGTATAGTTAAAATGCATAAAGCCGAATATTTTCTATAACAAAGTATTACAAAATAACATATGATATCATGCGTATCACATAAAAAGCTTAAGGATTAGCATATGAAAACAAAATTTAGTTTATTACTTTTATATTTCAATATTTCATCAGGGAACAACTTAAAAGCTCGCCAACAATAGCATTTAATCACTAAAACAAATTTTAATATAATATTATCTACCCAAACTACCAAAATCCAAGAAAAAAAGAACAATCTTCAAATATAAACACGATAATGCATTAATAATTTAAGACAATAAACTATGATATCAACATACCCACTGACCAGCCTAACTAGAACATATTTAACCAAGAATAACTTGTGCGTATTCCATATGTTTGGACACTTGTACTATGTGTCAGAGATGTGTCAGAAATATGTCCAGTCCAACGCTGGCATAGAATCCAATTTGAAGTATTTTTGTTTCATAGGATGTTTGGTTGACATAATTTCATTCTTCATTTCATTTAAGTTAATTTCCATACAACAACAACAAAGCCTTAATCCCACTACGTGGGGTCGGCTACATGAATCTTTTTTCTCCATTGCGTCCTGTTTAGTGTCATATTTTCATTTAGTTTTAACAAATTAAGATCATTTTTTATACAATAAGCCCAAGTCTTCCTAGGTCTACCTCTGCCTTTCTTAACACAAGTCGAATCTAAAACATTTACTCTCCTAATCGGATCATCAGATGGTTGACGTTTAATATGACCAAACCATCTAAGACGACTTTCTCTAATTTTGTCTGTCACAGGAGCTACATCAACCCTATCACGGATATATTCATTTCACATTTTGTCTGTTAGTGTAAAGTCACTCATCCACCTAATCATCTCATCTCCGCAACACTTAACTTATTATTATGCTTCTCTTTTTAAAGGTCAGCATTCAGCAACATAGAGCATTGCAGGTCTCACCACCGTCTTATAAAATTTTCCTTTCAGTTTAAACGGTACTTTTCTATCACACAAAAGGCCCGAAGCATTCCTCCACTTCAACCAACCAAGTTGAATTCTACTATTAACATTCCCATCTATATCACCATCGCTTTGAACAACGGACCCAAGGTATCTACATCGTTCACACCTTTTAATAATTTGATCACCCAAAGTCACACTTCTGTCACTAAAGCTATCACTACTAAAATTACATTCCATGTATTCAGTTTCAGTTCTACTTAAATGAAGGCCTTTAGACTCCAACGTAGACCTCCATAAGTCAAGTTTTCATGGGCTTTTTCTCTCGTTTTATCCACTAGAAGGATATCATCAGCAAAAAGCATACACCAAGGCACATCCTCCTGTAGATGTCCAGTAAGACCATCCATAACTAAAGCAAAAAAGATATGGGCTTAAAGTCGATCCTGATGTAATCCAACAGAAATAAGAAAATATTTGGTCAATCCTCCTTCAGTTTGAACACAAGTAACAACTCTAGTATACATATCTTTAATGACTTGAATATAAGTCATATCAACACATTTCTTCTCGAGAACTCTCCAAAGGATATCTCTTGGAACCTTATCGTAAGTTTTTTCTAAATCAATAAAAATCAAATGTAGATTCTCCTTATTATCTCTGAACTTCTCCATCAAACCTCTCAATAAATGTATAGCTTCCATAGTAAGCCTGCCCGGCATAAATCCAAATTGATTATGAGAAATCTTTGTAATGTGTCTTAACCTATGTTCAATTATCCTCTCCCATAACTTTAAAGTATGACACATCAACTTAATACCTCTATAATTTGCACACTCTTGTGCATCTCCTTTATTCTTAAAAATGGGACTAAAATACTCTTCCTCCACCCCTCAGGCAACTTTTTAATTTTTAAAATAATATTAAAGAGTTTAATAAGCCAAGCAACTCCCAAATCTCCTAAATATTTCCACACTTCAATTGGGATATCATCAGGTCCTACAGACTTTCCACCCTTGGTTTTCTTTAAAACCTCATCAACTTCCTTTTTATTAATGCGACGGTAAAAATGAAACGTTTTATTATTATTCATGATATTAATATCACTAAGGTCGATCGTATTTTCAGAAACTTCATTAAAAAGTTTATCAAAATAACTCACTCACTTATGTTGAATATCTTTTTCTAAGAAAAGTACTTTTTTTTATTTTCATCTTTAATACATGTTACTTAAGTTAAATCTTTACTTTTCTTTTCTCTTTGTTTGGCTAGTTTATACATATATTTTTCACCCTCCTTAGTATCTAATCTATTATAAAAATCATTAAAAATTGAATTTTTAGCGTCACTGATTGTTCTTTTAGACTTTCTGCGGGTTATTTGATATTTTTCTCAGTTCTCTAAGCTTTTACATTTAAACAAATTTTTATAACATAACTTCTTATATTTTATTTTTTCTTGTACATTATTATTCCACCACCAACTAACTATTTTTATTAATAAATTTTTTTTCTTTAGATTCTTTTAATAGTATTTGTTACTTTATCCCACATAGCATTTGCTTCATCATGAACATCCCAAATTTTGAAATCTTAAATTTTACTCATAAAAATAATTTTATTTGTCTTTTAGGTTTCTGCATCTAATTCTACGATGATGAGTCCTACTATTCTTTATTTTATAACTTTTCATCTTAAAATCAAGAACTAATAAATGATGTTGAGTACTTAAATTTTCACTTGGAATGACCTTACAGTCTTTATAGTCTCGACGATCTCTTCTTCTCATAAAAAAATAATCAATTTGTGTTTTATTAGATCCACTCTTATAAGTAATAAGATGTTCATCACTTTTCTTGAATAAAGTATTAGTAATAACAAAATCATACGCTAAAACAAAATTTAAAATAGTTCTACCTTCTTCTACCTTCTTCATTAGTTTACCTTCTTCATTAGTTACTCCAAAACCGTAGTCATAATGAGTATTTCTGAAGTCTTATACCACTCTACCGACATGTCCATTTAAAGCTCCTCCAATAAAATTTTTTTTCTTCAAGAGAAATAATTTGTATTAAGTCTTCTAAGTTATTCCAAAATTTATCTTTAAACCTTGTATCTAAACCTACTTAGGAGCATAAGCACTTATAATATTAAAAATCTTAGTATCAATGATAATCTTAAGGACTATAATTCTAACTCCAACTCAATTAATTTTTACAACATTATCTTTCAAACTCTTATATATAATTACACCTACATCATTTCTAGTGCAACTCTTACCAGAATACCAAAGTTTAAAACCTAAATCATCAATCTCTTTAGTCTTTTCTCTAACCCATTTAATTTATTGAATACATAAGATATTAATTTTCCTATGAATCATAATATCAACTAATTTCATTAATTTATCATTGAGAGTACCTATATTCCAAGATCCTATCATAATATTAGTTTCATTAATTTCATGGACTAACTTTTTTACCCGCATTCGTCCGTAATGTGAGAACCCTTGTTTATTTGACGTTACACTGGACGCCGGTGTAGAGGCCCTTGCACTCTTCACTGTATTCAGGATATATAGCGCGTCGCTTCCAAAGGACGCCCTAACACTTACACAATGATCAAAAGGATTCATGTCATGATTTTTTTCGACAAGTTTTACGTTGGCTGTCGAGTACCTAACATAACCCTCCACTTTTCACATCCGGGCTTGGGACCGACAAGGGCAGTATTATTTAAGTTAATTTCCATATATAAAAAAATGATAAGTTATGTAGATTGCTTTATATACCATATTGTTCAGAATACTAGGATATTAAGAGTTGATTGCTTGGGGTTTTCAGCATTACTCGTTAATTTAAAAAGAAAAGAAAGCTTGAGGTGTTACATACAAATAGGTGCCAGAACTTGTGCATCATTGGATGTCACATGATGACTGCACCCTTTAGTTACTTGTAGGTTTAATGCTTGAAGGGTAATGTAATGTTATTTTAAACTATGATGGCGCAATTTTGCTAATGAGGCTATCTGGTGGATGTCATTTCATTTGGTTTTGATGTGCAAAATTTGAATAAATTTGAATGATGTGAGATAGGGGTTAAAGCAAGATTGGCATGTAACTTGCATGCAGAGTTCGACTAATATGGAAATTTCATTCAAGTGTTCAAGCAATTTAAATAAAAATGGAACCAATATATATTTAAAACGAGATTGATCGCAAGATTTAAAAAAGATTGATCATGTGTTAACCTTACTTGCTGCCTAGGTTATGAGGTGTTTATAAATAGTAATCACAGGTATGAAATTCACAAATTTTAACAAGAATAAAATTCCTTTTCTAGTTCAATTTTATAAATTCAAATACGACTCTTTTGAGTACCTAATTCTAGGGAAGTCATCTCATTATATTGGCCTGAAGCCTGATTTTCTTATTTTGTAAATTCAATCATTTTGAATGTTGCCTATATAATTTGACATTGGCTTTTAAAAATCTAAATGATGAAATATATTCGATTTGCTCTCAGATTCTATCTGTTTCCTATTTTCTAACTAATTTGCTTATATTATTGATCATTTCATTATCATTTATATTAAACTTTAGCATCGCTTGTTTTAATTTACAAGTGGCCGGTAGAAATAATTGGTTACTTGTGATATGTAAATCCTCATTTTTTTACATGAAAACCTATTAGGCATCATATTATTCACATTAAAAATCTCAATCCTAAATAGCCAAGCGTCGATAAAAAAGTTAGAATTATTTAAAGCTACAACAACAACAACAAGTCTTTATCCAGCTAAGTGGGGTTGGCTATATGAACCATTATTCTCCATTGCGTCCTATTGAGTGTCATATTTTCATTTAATTTTAATAGATTAAGATCAATTTTTATACAATACGCCCAGAACTTTCAAGTTTACCTTTGCCATTCTTAGCATAAGATGAATTTAAGACATCTACTCTCCTAACCGGATTATCAGATGGTCGAGGCTTAATGTGACTACAACATCTAAGACGACTCTATCTAATCTTGTCTACCACTGGAGCTAACCTATCACAGATATATTCATTTCGCATTTTGTCTCCAAGCATTAAGCTACTCATCCACCTAAGCATTCTCATCTCAGCAATACTTAACTTTATTTTATGCTTATCTTTTAAAGGCCAACATTCTGCGTCATAGAGCGTTGTAGGTTTTATCAGCATCTTATAAAATTCTTTTTTAAGTCTAAGTGGTACTTTTCTATCACACAATAGGCCCGATGCATTCTTCCACTTCTACCAACCAACTTTACCAACCAACTTGAATTCTACCTTGAATTCTACTAATAACATCCCCATCTATATCACACATCAATAGATACTTGGGAGTTTCTTGACACATCAACTAAAATTTGCACACTCTTATGCATCCCCTTTATTCTTAAAAATGGGGAACAAAATACTCTTTCTCCACCAAGGAATCTTTTGTCTTTAAAATAATATTAAAGAATTTAGTAAACCAAGAAACCCCCAAGCATCCTAAATATTTCCACATTTCAATTGGGATATTATCAAGTCCTACTCATTTTCCACCCTTGGTATTCTTTAAAGCCCCTCAACTTCTTTTTTACTAATGCGACGTTAAAAATAAAATGGTTTATTATTATTAAGAATATAAAGACCACTAAGGTTAATTGTATTTTCAGAAACTTCATTGAAAAATTTATCAAAATAGCTCACCCACATATGTTGAAAATCTTTCTCTAAGAAAAATATTTTTTCATTTTCATCTTTAATACAATTTACTTCAATTAAATCTTTACTTTTCTTTTCTCTTTGTTAGAATAGATTATACATGTATTTTTCACCGCCTTTAGTATCTAATCTATTATAAAAATCACTAAAGCAAAATTTTTAGCATCACAAATTGTTCTCTTAGACTCCCCATGGGCCACCTTATATATTTCTCAGTTCTCTAATCTTAAATAAAATAAAATGCCTAGAAATCATGTTTGGGAAGCTATTGCACAAATGTTTCAATAGACATGCCAAAAATAACCAAGTTCCCCGTAATTGATACAATGTTGGTGATGCCTTGAAAATAGCAATGTTCACATTCAATAAATATTCAAGATTTTAATATCAAAGAACTATAATTTAATTTTAAATTTGTTTTCATAAAGTATCACAAACCTGGTTTGACAATGGAATTTGTCGTGATACATCCCAAATAATGATGGTGTTCTCGCTAATATTGCTCCTTGAAGTGTCGGTCGAAGCAATAAAATTCTTTCCATCAACACTAAATTCAACATCAAGGATTGGACCCAAATGTTTGAGATATTCATGTACGGCCTTCTTAGCCCGCATGTCCCATAGACGAAGAAACCCTTTTGAACCTCCCGAAAGAAAAAGATTTGAGTTTGTTGTGTGTAACTTTATTGATTGAACAACTTGATCTTCCTTGAATTGTTGTTTTTCCACCCCTTTCTCAACATCAATTAGCCTTGATGAACAATCATATCCACAAGACAGTAGACACAGCCCTTGTGAACACCACCTCACATCTGTCACTGCTGCTTTGTGATGGCTGAAAGTACATACTTTCTTCTGAGCTTTGCTCCATACATTCCATACAAGAACAGAGTGATCCATTCCAGCAGAAGCAAGAAGATGTCCTGCACATGGTTTCATTTGGAAAACAAAAGCAAACCTTTATGAAAAAATGTAATCTATTTTATTATTTTATTTTATTTTATTTTATTTATTTATCTTTATGACAAAATATAAACCTCTGGCAAAACTTCAAAACTGCTTATTTCATATAATGCGTGCGGTAAAAAGCAAAGTAAATTCAGGGGCTAATACAAAGCTCTACATGGAAAGGATTATAATAAAAGAAAAATATTTATTTCAACCAAAGAGCCAACACATCTGCTCTTGTGTGATCTCATATATAAAAGGACTGCAATCTAAAAACAATCTGTGGAAAAACACCACATCTTTTGATTCTTTTTATGGGCATTTACATATAGACCACTGAATTCCTATAATTTACATATCAAACACCTAAAGTTTACTTTTTACATTTATAGCACCCAAATCTTTTATATTACATCCAAAAGTGCCACTATTTTAGCTTTTAAAAAGTGAAATACACCTTTTCATGCATAGATAAGGTGGTAAACAATAACAACAACAACAACAACAAGCCTTTATCCTACTAAGAAGGGTCGGGTAGATGAATCTTTTTTCTCCATTGCATCCTATTGAGTCTCATAATTTCATTTAATTCTAACAAATTAAGATTATTGTATACAATATGCCCAAATCTTTTTAAGACTAGCTCTATCTTTCTTAACATAAGTCGAATCTAAAACATCTTCTCTCCTAAACGGATCATCAGATGGTCAACGTTTAATGTGAACAAATCATCTAAGACGACTCTTTTTAATATTGTCCGTCACTGGAGCTACACCAACCCTATCATGCATATATTCATTTTGCATTTGTCTCTAAGTGGCAAGCCACTCATCAACCTAAGCATTCTCATCTCATCAACACTTAACTTTGTTTTATGCTTCTCTTTTAAAGACCAACATTCAATGCCACAGATCATTGCAGCGTCTCAGCACCATCTTATAAAATTTTCCTTTCAGTATAAACGGTACTTTTCTACCACACAATAGTCTCAATGCTTTCCTACACTTCAACCAACCAACTTGAATTCTACTAATAACATCCCCATCTATATCACCATCACTTTGAAAAATAAACCCAAGATAACCCAAAAAATAAACCCAAGATATCTAAAACATTCACACCTTTTAATGATTTAATCATACATAGTTACAACTCGGCCACTAGAGCTACTACTAAGGAAATTATATTCCATGTATTCAGTTTTAGATCTACTCAAACGAATGCCTTTAGACTCCAATGTAGACCTCCATAATTTAAGTTTTTCCTGAACTTTTTCTCTGGCCTTTTTCACGAGAAATACATCATCAGCGAAAAGCATACACCAAGGTACTTCCTTCTGTAATTGTCCAGCACGAACATACATAACTAAAGCAAAAAGATATGGGCTTAGAGTCGATCCCTAGTGAAATCCAACAGAAATAGAAAAATACTTGGTCAATCCTCCTTTTGTTCGAACGCAAGTAGAAACTCTATTATACGTATCTTTAATGACATGAATATAAGTCATATCAATATTTTTCTTCTCTAGAAGTCTCCAAAGGACTTCTCTTGAAATCTTATCGTAAACTATTTTCTAAATCAATAAATATCATATCTAGATCCTTCTTATTCTCTCTATACTTCTCCATCAAACCTCTCAATCAATGTATAGCTTCCATGGTAGACAAGCCCGACATAAATCCAAATTGATTATGAGATCATAGGTAAGGTGGTATGAATGTAAAAAATGAAGTATAGATGTTATATATGTAAATACATAGGATATTAGAGGTATGAATGTAATCTTCCTTTTCTATATGAAATATATCTAATGCTGAAAATGAGTTGACTTGAATAGGTGCAAAGAACATCCCACATCACATTTCATTAACGCATCAAGATGCAGCTTTTAATGTAGAAGCTGCAGCAGTAACTTATGTAACTATATGTTACCTTAATGTACTTCTGTTGTCAACACTTTGGCAGCAATAATTTTTTACTTAATAATCAACTCAAATCAAAATTATTAAAGACAATTCATGCAAACAATAATGTATAATGTAAGTTGAGAATAACAGCCGGAAAAGATGCAAACTTTAAGAAAAATAACGAGGTTTTTATCGAGGGAATCTTATATTCAACAATTTAGTTTTTTGAGTGATGAAGTGGTCATTTCAAAAGGTTGGGAGAAACACCTCTTTAATATGGTATGGTTGTGTTATAATTTTATGCCCTCATCAAAGTATCATGGCTAACAAATTATTTTTATAAGTTTTCAAAATCTTTTTTTACTGTTAAACAAGCACATTTGGATCAAATATATAGCGTCAGTGCTATACAAAAAAGTGCTTTCAAACTACTACTACTACTACAAAAGCAACAAGAAGTGGCCTTGATCACACTAAGTAGGGTCTACTACATGAATCATTTTTCTCCATTGCATCCCATTAAAATGAATAAAACTATCAAATTATTTTGTCAAAAGTTCTGAAGATAACTTTGAAACTAATAACTCACCGTGATTATAAGACCATTGGATCGAATTAATGGCTTTACTATGACCCTTAAAAGTTAGAGAGAAATTTCCAGAAGTATTGTTTCCATGTGCATAAGATTTACCACGATTCTTTAACAGCGACTTCAAAACACTGGGAAGATCTGCATCAGACAGAGTTCCTACATCTGAAATGAAGCCATAATGAAACAAATAATCAACCAACTATTAATCATAGAGTAAATTGCCAAAGTAGTTCGTGACTAATTACATGGGTTCATCTTAGTCCCAGAGTTTATAGAAGTGCCAAAATATTCCTCAAACTATTTAAATTGGGGTTGAAATAACCCTCATGGAGGACAATTAAAGCTCAATCTTAAAATATTTGGGGACTATTTTGTCATAGCACTTCTATAAACACTAGGACTAAAATAACCACATGTAACTAGTTGGGGACTATTTTGACACTTTACTCATTAATAACATATTTGTCAGCATTAGTTTACGCTCTAGGATAATCATTTATTTGATGTGAAAGAAATTGAGGGGTCGTCTGATTTGATAATATATTCTCAATGATGTCATGTTATTAACATATATCATTAATGTCGGTCTTTCATTTAGTGTCAATTTTGAATAAAAAATTTGAAAACTATATTTTAAGTTCCATTTTAATTACAATTATATGTCTTTAATCAAAGCTTCTGATATCTCAATGTCTAACTAACAGATGACTGTATTAAGGGGTGGTTTGGTTCAATGTTGCACAGAATGTAATGACATGATATTGAAAGAACAACGAGCAATGGCTTTTTAATGACAGTTTTATAAAAGACCTTTACAACCTACTTTAAAGCTATTAATTGAGGCTGAATTAAATAAGAATAAAAAGAGAAATCATAATCACCATCAATATTTCTAGATAACATTAAAATGTTTAAGATAACATTGAAACAAAAGCACTGCATTTGATAAATACCATTGTTATCTGGATAAATGGTCATCTAACTAACAATACCATGTTCTTAACATCGACCCAAACAACCTAAATGATATGAAAAAATAAAACTTATAGCCATTTAGATTTTTAAGGATATGGTAAAATCGAACTGAACAGGTGATATTTGACAGATAATTGTTCTATAAATAAAACAAATTGCAAAGTAAAACGCAATCTAAATAATACGAACCCAAACACCACCAAAACCAATAAAATTAACGAAAATAATACTTCGTGATTTCCTCATTGAATCAAAAGCATAAATCAATACATCCGGGGCGCTTACTAGAAAGATGAGAAGAACCGGGAGGCGTGATAACCGGAGGAAGGGAATCCGTAGGCATTGAAGTAGCCGAAAAAATCGCTCTCTCCCTTTTCGAGACGTATCTGCCTGCAACCAAAGGAACTTGTCCAGGCTCGCCAGATGACAGAAAGCCTTGCCTGTTCGTCTGAGAGAAGGGAACATGGTGTAAGGAACGGCCATCCAACCGCCTTTTCTTAGCAGGAAAGATGGGATGCGGGTCTTTTTCTTCTTCATCGTCGTCGGAAGCATTTGCATAAGCTCTGCAGAGGAGATCCATTGCCCTATAATCTTCCTCGGTTTCTCTCTCGTGTCACCCTCGCCACTGTAATCGTTCGTAAAGCAAGGGAGTCGGGTCAACAAATTTTCACTGTTTTAGAGCGTATAAATGGAGCGCTTTTTCTGCTTCCGGACTATTTGCCATCTGCGGCTTAAGTTATTCTTAACTTATTTATTTTTGAATTATTTTTAATAATATCTAAATAATCTAAAAATAACTCAAGATCTTTATTTTTAATTTATTTTTGAATTATTTCTGTGTTATTGAAAATAACCTGAAAATAACTCAGAAATAACTTCTGCCACACATAGAGCTACGTCAGGAGTCCCATAGAAAAACTTCTGAAATAAATGAGCCTAAAATGAATGAGTATTTAAGTATGAGCTAAAAGTTCTAAAAATTAAATGAGTATCTAAATTCATATATAAAGATTTTAGTTTTCAAAAGTTATTCAAATTTGTCTATTTATTTATTTGAACGAATATGAACGAGTCTTAATCGAGCCGTGTTCGAGTTGTTTTTTGAGTGCATTTGTTGATTTATAACCATAGTGATAAGAAGGTTCTGCCCTTCTATTGCATAGAGATGATACATGATTGAATTCAATACCTAAAACATATTCTTTTAATTAATTTAAACAACTTAATTTTGATTTTAACACGAACATTAATATATAAATCGAGAGGAACACAAAAACACTATTTTCGAGCAATTTCATACACAAGCCAAGTTCGAACACAAGTTAATTTCAACTAATTCGAGCATGAGCCAGATATAAGCTTGCTCAAACTTAGCTCGCTTACAACCCTATTCGTCTATCTCATCTCAGTTAATTCAAGTTGCGGGGTCCAGTTTGGTCAAAATTGAAAATGACCCAATTGTTGTCTATCCTAAATCCTAATTCGTTTGATTTATTAAACGACCTAATTAAATCAAAACAAATAACAATATATGATAAATATTTAGGCCACATACATTTGAAATAGAAATATACATGTGTTTGATGTTGTAATCCAGTAATAACATAAATGTTATTACTATTGAGATGCATATCAGCAAGACAATAATCTAATAATTTAGAACCATGCAATAATAAATTTTTGGTGCATACACGAATTATTTTTTATCTTAGTTGAATCTTAATTGAATATTTTTTTATAATTTATTTAAATTTTATTCAAAGTTTATTTGAACTTAATTCTAATCATTTTTCAAAACTTATTTTAGTGAGTTTTAAATATGATTCAAATAAGCTTCTACTAAAATTGAAGTATGTTTCAATTAAAAATCAATATAGGTTTGAATATTGCCCAAATACGACTCAAATAAATAAAATTTAAACGTGGTTCAGATAAAATTTGAATGAGGTTCGAGCTTGATTATTTCCAGCATTTAAAAGGTAGTTATAAGATAACAACCATAACGCAATAGACTATTTGATATTTAACATAATGGCATATTATTGATCCACCTTAAAATTACTTGTTTTTAGTGCATATTTTATGATTGTTTGTTTTATGCATAGTGCATATTTTATGATTGTTTTATGCATATTTTTAGTGATATTGCAATTTAAATGAAGATATTTTTATATTTTTTTTTTGTTTCAGGTACATTGAATAGACATTTAAAGAAAATGGGGAAAAAATGAGCAAAATAGTACATATTGTATGACGTCATAGTGCCTCCCTCTGCGTTATAGCGCCACAGACGTGTGCAAAGGGTGTTATAACACCTAGACTGGCGTTATAGCTCCAGTAACTTTTCTTCTAGAAGATTCATTGAATTTGGTCGAATTTGAAGGGTTGTTTGAAGCAACCCTTGGTTATTTTTAGAGATATATAATATGGACGACAATTGGACGAAAAGGAAAATTTTTTGGCAGCATTTGAAGGCAGTAGGAAGTATTTTAAGTATATATTTTAGTGTATTTTGTGTTGTAAGAGTAAGAGTTTAGAGATTTCTTCAAGGAGACTCCAAAATTTGTGTTGGGGAGAAGACCTAAGGTACTTTGTATTTGTATTTAAATTTTTGTTTCTAAGACTTGGATTTCAATAAAATTTAGTGTTTTTGTTTTTAATTAGGCATTTTTTGTTTTATTCTTCATAAATTTGGAGTAGTTCCCTTTCTTTCTCCTTGCTCTTCGGAATTAATCTTGTGGGATGAGAATGATTTAAATATTTTTTAACTTTTAAAAATCGTGATGACATTTTCACCGATTCTTCATTGACTTTACAAATTGGTCACTTGTGAGGTTAAAATTCGTTGAGAAACATAAAGTCCTGTGAGGGCTATGATTTCACATAACTAGTGAGTGTCACACTTCATTCTGGGCAGAGCCGTTGCAATCACCTAAGGGGTAGGGAGATAAGTTTTGATGGACGTAAAATTGATGTTTATAGGGTGACAGACATGATTCTTTTTCAAATTTGGTTTAGAGTTTGTATCGTAAGGGTCCCTAGTAGGTCTTATAGAGAGAGCACAATGCGTAGTATGGAGCTGAGAGGCCATAATTTACTCAGTACAACTACACAAGCTTGTGAAAAACTTTAAATTAACCAATGTTCTTTGCTAACACCGGGATGGGGTAAAAAATAGGAATGCTCATATTTGTCACAATACATCATCCTATTTTTAGTCATTTAAATTCTACATAGATTATTATCTCATTGCAAGAGGAAATATCTTTACATATTATTTAAACTCTTTAAAATTACTTTTATTAAAATGTTAAATATAGTTGTTTCTATCTACTTTAATTTAGTCTTGACCATTGTTATCATTTTACTTTCATTTAAATCTTCAATTTTAATAGAATTTGCTTTTGAGTTTAGCAAGCCAATTTAAATAGTTCAATTATCCTTGTGGGATCGATACTGAGGTTTTTAAGGAAAATCATATATTACTTGAAACGATACGTATACGTGCGTAGTACCTCTAGTGTGAAGTTTTATTATTTATTTTCCATATCATTGTATTTATTTACACTAGCCGTTGAATATAATTTGGGTCAAGTTTTTGGCAATATTTTAGAGATTAAAAATACACTTAATTATAGGTCGGGTCAAGTTTTTGCGTCGTTGCGGGGATATGAAACGAAAACTTTTAAATTTGGAAAGTAAACTTTTTGATTTGCAATTTTGTTTGAATTGCAGATTTTATTTTACTAAAAATTTAAAATAAGAAGTTTCAAAAAAATTTTAAAACCGAAAATTCAAAAAAAAATTAGAAAACCGAAAATTAAAAAAAAATAGAAAAACAAAAATTAAAAAAAAATTACAAAAACCAAAAATTGATAAAAAGAAAATTCTATTTTATTTTATGAATTTTATCATTTGTATACGTAGTTCAAGATTTAAAGGTTTAGTGCCCTACGATTCTGAATTAGAACGTACTATAAGAAAAATTCAAAAATAAGAAATGCTTCCTCATTTTTAAGATATGACGAACACTTCAAAAAATAATATTGAAATTCAAATTTGTGAAAATTAACGTCATAATTTACAAAAACCTTTAAGAGATTATGCAAACCTTACGACAGATGAAATTCACTTAAGTATTCAAACTCCAGATATAGCGACTAACTCGTTTGAAGTTAAGCCTGCAAAAATACAAATGGTTCAAAACAAGCAGTTTAGGGGAACACCAAATAAGGATCCAAATTTACATCTTGCAAGTTTTTTAGAATTGTGTTCTACAGTTAAATATGATGTTGTATCAAAAGATGCTGTCAGACTTAGACTTTTCCTTTTTCATTAAGGGATAAAGCTAAGATGTGGTTAAATTCATTAGCATCTGGATCTATTAGAACTTTGGGAGATTTGACACAAAAATTTCTGACTAAGTATTTTCCACTTTAAAAAACTGCTAAACTCAGAAATGATATTTTCTCTTTTACTAAATATTTAGGGGAGTCAATTTATGAAGCGTGAGAAAGATATAAGGAACTCCTTAGGAAGTATCCACACCATACTTTACTAGACTGGTTAATTGTTCAATTTTTTTTATAATGGGTCAGTTGGCTCCCTTATATCTATCATAGATGCTGCTGTTGGAGGTTCAATAATGTCTAAATTATTTGATGAAGCATATGCTTTAATTGAAGAAATGACTACAAATAAATTTCAATGGTCTTCTGAAATGGTAAATCATAAGAAAGTGGCCAGTATTCACGATAATAATGTTATTTCAATAATTGATTCACAAGTTGCTGCATTATTGACAAAAAAAAATATGTTGAGATTTTCATGCCTATTTTACACTGATTTTGATAATATTACACTTTAAAGAAGGGTATTTTGATGTTTTGTTGCAGGTATGATGAATTATAGACTTTTGGAGAAAAAGAAACAAAAACGGTGCAATTTGAAGCAAAAACGAGCAAGAAATGAAATTTTGCCTTATCACATTTCGATAAGTCTTTCGATGTTTAATCTCTTTTACACTTCTTGCATATTTTTGAATGAGATTATACTTTAAAGGAAGATTGTTTTCATGTTTTCATTAAAGGAAGATTGTTTTCATGCTTATTTTATAAGGTTATCTGTTGGAACACAACGCAACTGAAATGAGGCAAAACAGAGCTAAAACAGAGTCAAACGGTGGAGCTGCGCAGTCTACCCGCCGAAGACGCCATAACTGCGCCGCAACAGGTATAACGGCGCCGACGGCGAGATTTACCCGAGAAGATCAAAAAATGAAAGAAAAACTCGCCGATAATGCTCGGGACAGTTATGGGCCGAAATTCAACGTATTTGGACGCTTTTTGAAAGGTTTCTTGTGGCAACTCTTCAAACTTCGTCCCTACACTTTAAAAGAACGAATTTAGGTTAGAAAAATGGGGATTTTTGTGAGAGGAATGTTAGGAAAAGTGTGGAAAAAGTTTAGAATAGGAGTAGAAATGTAGATTTCTACCCTTTTGGAGAGATTGGAGAGGAGATTTTGAGAGAATTTGTGAGGAGATGTTCTAGCATTGCATGGATCGACGGGAGATATTGTGGGAGAGATTTTCTTCTTTCATTCAAGGGAAAAAGCTAAGTATTGTGTTCTTCATTATCTTATGATTTTGTAACACTTATCTAGTGGATTTGCTTTGGTTAAATGAAGTTTTTGTTGTGTTTTCTTCGTGCTTTGTGATGGGCTTCTCTTACTCTCTCTTCTTGTTTGGAAATAATGGCATGAGAAGATTATGCCGTTGTTTTCATTTTACTTTTCTTTTGTAATGAGTAGAACTCATGTTTAGGATTTTGTGATGCATGTTAGAAGCGGATTTAATTATCAATGTGATGGTTTTTACTTGCACTTTATTTACATTACAATAAA
>NW_018165435.1:5005-18799 GCF_001263595.1 Phalaenopsis equestris | reverse complement strand
ACATTATTGTAATTGCATTGAGACCCGAGAGGGCTGTGTAATTCTCAACAAAGTAGAACCACATTCAGATTCTATGGATGGTTAAGTTTATGGGAGTTGAATGCAAATAAAAAGGGAAATATACTTCGATGGGAGTTGAATTGGAGATAGACATAAAATTAGAGATTTTAGGGAGACATACTAAAATCCTCAATTCGGTCCTATTGTTTGAATACTGAAGCGGTGATGTTAGCCCTCAGGTGAGGGGAACGTGGGAGCTCCGAAGTGAGTGCCGGTATCCTCCCAGCCTAGCCACGAATTCAGCAAACAAGCATATGATTAGTCAATGTTCTTTATCTCTGGACCAAAGGGTAAAGAGTAGGCATGCTCCTATTTGGCACATAGAATATTTAAGAATATTTAATGCTACAATATTTAATTCATCTCATTTCTTTACATTATCCAATTCATTACATAAGAATATAATATCTCAAAATCTCAAAATTCTCCAAACCAATTCTCCAAAAAGGGTTATCTTTAAAATTAATATTTGCATTTAGTAATAGTTACTATTTTACATTTAACACTTGCATTTAGGAGTAGTTGCTAGATAAAATATCATTTTAATCGACATTCCTAACTAACGACTAATAGTAGTAGATTAGAATTTGACTAAGGACCTCTTACCTCACTTCCCTGTGGGATCGATAAACGGGACTCCACTAGAGCCCTATATTACTTGAGCGATACGTATACTTGCGTTTGAAATTGTTACTTTACAAAATCATTATAAATTTATAAATCTGAGTTTTTAAATTCTTGCATATTAAAAGTCGCGGTCAAGTTTTTTGCGCCGTTGCCGGGGATTTAAATCTTCCAGTAGTGGTGTCAAATTCTTGTATTTTTAGGTATATAAAAAATCGCTGTCAATTATCTAGGAAAATAGACCAAATTAGAATGTATTTTTCTCAAACACCTCAATTGATTTAAGAAAATTCATTATCACAAATGCTTGATTCTCAAACTTCATTACAAATTATAAATGTTATTAATAAACGCAATAACCCATATTTCAATAATTATAACCCAGGTTGGAAAAACCATCCAAACTTTAACTAGAATAACAATTCTAGTGGTGGAAGTCAACAATGGGGGAACAATCAAGTAAACCCATTGGAAAATTGGAACAATCAGGGTAGTGCTAACTTTAGACCTACTTATTCTCCTAGATTTAACAGTAATCAACACGTTAAGGAGAAGAAGTTGTCTTTAGAAGAAGGGGTGTTACAAATGGGTTATCAATTACATAGTTAGAGTGATACTATAAGAAACATAGAGAATCAACTTGAAAAAAATTGCGAATACACTTAGCAATTGGGCTCAGGGAACACTTCTTAGTAATGTTGAGATCAATCCTAAAGATAAAAGCAAAGAGCAATAGCAGGTTAAAGTTGTTTAACTAAGAGGTGGGAAGGAATTGAAGGTTGGTGTTCAACAAGAAATTGAAGTTGAGGGAAAAGATAAAGAAATTGAAAAACCTAAAGAAAGTATTCCTAAGGAAGTGGAAAAACTTGTTTATCCAACTAAGAAGAATGAAGAAAGTCCACCACCTTCTTTTCTTTAAAGACTTAAACAACATAAACTTAATCAACAATTTTCAAGATTTTTTGAGATATTTAAAAAGCTTATAATTAATATTCCTTTTGTAGAAGCTCTAGACAATTGCCAAGTTATACAAAATTTATGAAAGAAATTTTACATAAAAAAGAAGTTTGAAGATTATGAGACTATTACACTTAGTGAAGAGTGCAGTGCAATAATTCAGAAAATGTTCCTAAAAAACATAAAAATCCTGACAGTTTAACCATACATTTTGCAATTGGAGAAAATTTTTGTAGAAAATACTTATGTGATTTGGGAGCAAGCATTAATCTCATGTTTTATATTTAGAAGACCATGTTTAAGAGATATTTCTCCCACTATTGTAATCAATTTATCATTATCCTAAAGAGGTTATAGAAGATGTGTTAGTTAAAGTTTATAAATTTTTCTTCTCTATTGATTTCATTGGGTTGGATATGGAATAAGATAAAGAAATTTCTATTATTTTAGGGAGACCTTTCCTATCTATTGGACGTGCAATGTTAGTTGTGTAAAAAGGAGATTAACCATGAGAGTTAATAATTAGAATATAAATTTTAATGTATTTAAATCAATGAAATATCCTGATAAAGAAAAAGATGGTAAATGTTACATAATGGATATAATTGACTATATGATTGTTAATCATTTTCAAGAAAGATGTGAAGTCATATCAGATCAAAAAGATGAAGTAACTTTAGAATATCAGATCAAAAAGATGAAGTAACTTTAGTACAAAAAGAATTAGAAATTGAAAAGGATTTTGAAAGTGAATTAAAAGAGAAAAACAATGAGGAGTTAAATTATGTTTATAAAGAATTTGAAATTTTAGATATTGCTGAAAATAGTAAGCCTATGATACATTCTATTGAAAAACCTCCTAAACTTGAGATGAATGTTCTAACTACTCATTTAAAGTATGCATTTTTGGTGAACTCGTCTATATTTCCTATTATTATATATTAATATTTGATTGATGAACAAGACGTAAAGTAATTAGAGACATTGAAAATTCATAAGAAAGACTTTGAATGGACATTAGCTAATATTAAATGAATCAATCCTTAAATATATATGCATAGAATTTTAGTAGAAGATAATTATAAGCCTAGAATTGATCCTTAAAGAAGATTAAATCCAACAATGAAAGAGGTTGTTAAGAAAGAAATTTTAAAGTGATTGGATGCTGAAATTATTTATTAAATTTCAAATAGTTCCTAGGTTAGTCCTATTCATTGTGTTTTTAAGAAAGGAGGAGTGACTATAATTGCAAATGAAAATAATGAATTAATTCCTTCAAGACAAGTCAATGGATGGTGAATCTATATTGATTATAGAAAATTAAATGTATTCACTGGGAAAGATTATTTTTCTCTGCCTTTGCTAGATCAAATGTTGGATAAACTAGCTAGGCACCGTTATTTTTTGCTTTATAGATGGATATTTTGGATACCACCAAGCACTTATTGCTCCTGAGAATATTGTAATGCACCTGCAACACTTAAAAGATGTATGTTATCAATTTTTGTGATTAATTAAGAAAAGAATTGAAGTTTTTATGGATGATTTCCCAATTTTTGGAACTTCTTTCAATTCATGTTTAGATCATTTAACGAGGGTTCTAAAACGTTGTGAATAAATAAATTTTGTTCTTAGTTAGGAAAAAAGTCAATTTATGGTTGCATGGGAATTATTTTTGGACATAAGATTTCTGAGAAAGGCATGGAAGTAGATCTAACAAAAAATTCAAGTCATTGTTAAATTACCACCCCTACTAATGTTAGAGGAAAAAGAAGTTTTCTGGGACATGTTGGTTTCTATAGACGTTATATTAAAGTCTTTTCTAAAATTTCCTAGTTTTTATGTCAACAATTATAAAAATATGTTAATTTTGATTTTAATTGAGAATGCTTTAATGCTTTTAATTTATTGAAAGAAAAATTAATCACTGCACCTATTATTATTTCACCTGATTGGACAAAACCTTTTGAATTAATGTGTGATGCTAGTGATTATGCTATTGAGGCTATGTAAGGGCAAAAATATGATAGAACTTTCAAAGTAATATACTACGCTAGTAAAACCCTTAATGAAGATTAAATTAATTACACTACTACTGAGAAACAATTATTAGCTATAATATATGTTTTTGATAAATTTAGTTTTTATCTTATTGGAACCGAATGTATTGTGTATAATGATCATTCTGCTATAAAGTATTTAATGATGAAGAAGGATGCAAAACCTAGATTAATTAGATGGGTCTTTATGATTTAAGAGTTTGATTTTGAAGTAGTGGGTAGGAAGGGTACTGATAATCAAATAGTTGATCATTTGTCATGGCTTGAAAAGGAAAATGATAATTTTAATGATGAAAGTAATAAAATTTTTCCTTATGAACAATTATATGGAATTAATGAATGACAAGTTCCATGGTATGCTGATATAGTAAACTATTTAATTAGTAAATTTTTACCCTACAGACTTGATAGCCATCAAACTAAAAATTTCATTCATAATTATAAATATTATTTTTGAGATGACTCTTATTTATATAAACAATATAAGGACTTAATTATTCTAAAATGTGTATCAATTGAAGAAACTAAGAAAATTATTTAAAAATGACATGAATATGATTTAATTTTTGGGGACATTTTTAGGTTAATAAAACTGCATTTAAATTTTTACAATCTTGATTTTATTAGCCTACATTATCTAGAGATGTTAATTATTATATAAAAACATGTGACAGATGTCAAAGAGTAAATTTTGAGAAGAAATGAAATGCCCCTAAATTTTACTCTTGAAGTTGAATTTTTTTATGTTTGAGGTCTCAATTTTATGAGACCCTTTATACTATCTTTTGAAAAAAATTATATTTTAATAACTATGGATTATGTTTCAAAATGGATTGAAGGGATTGTTTTACCTTGGTGTGATGCTAAAAGTGTTGCAAAATTTTTAAGGAAAAACTTTTTTACAAGATTTGGAATGTCGAGAGTAATCATTACAGTGGGGGAAGTCATTTCAAGAATAGAATAATTGAAGCAGTAACTCAAAATATGGAATCAAAAATCAATTTATCACAGTTTATCATCCTTAAACTAGTGGTTTGGTAGTAGCATCCAATCGAGAAATTAAAATAAAATTAGAAAAAACTGTAAATCCTAATAGAAAAGATCGGTCATCTAAACTTGATTCTGCATTATGGGCTATAGGACTGCTTACAAAACTCTAAAGGGAATGTCACCATATAGACTCATATTTGGAAAAAAACTTGTCATTTGCCTAGTTAATTAGAACATAAAACTTACTAGTAATAAAAGAGTTTAATTATAATCTGAAGGATGCTGAAAAAAAAAGGTTATTACAATTAAATGAGCTTGACAAGATGAGAAATGAATATTATGAGAATGCAAGAATTTATAAAGAGAAAATGAAAATGAGGCATGATCAAGAAATTTTGAAAGGCATTTTGAGCATGAACAGGAAGTTTTATTATACAGTTCAAGACTGAAATTATTTCCAGAAAAAACTTAAGTCCAGGTGGCCAGGACCATTTATTGTGATAAGAGTTTATCCAAATGAAGTTGTTGATATTGAAGATTCTTAGACTGGATGGATAATTAAGGTAAATGAACACAATTTAAAGGCTTATATAAATGCAATTAATCTTACATTTGAGGAGATCTTAATGTTGGGTCAGCAAGATAAAAACATTGGATATGTTGGGCTGATGAAGTTAAATCAAGCACTTTGTAAGAGGCAACCCATAGTTATCGGTGTGATTGACTTGATTGTTGATTTTTGTTGTGATGAGTTTTTTATGTAAGTTAGAGTCTTACAAGATTATGTTTGTACAAAACATTATTATATTAATGGAATTGAAGATTAGAAGAAAGAAATTTGAATTTTGAGGAAGTTAGCCCAGCGCTATAGCGCCACAGTTCGATTAACTCCCTTAGAACCGCCAAATTTTGGTTTTCTTCCCTCTTTTTCTCAATAAATCGCCCCAGGACGGGAAGGAAGGTGTTTCTTTGACTTTTCTTAGCATTTTGGTGAGATTTGAGAGTGGAGAAATCAATTTCTAACTTAAGGATCATGGAGAGCAATGACAATGGGAAATTTGAAGATAAAAAGATGGTGCATAAGGATGCTCAGACGTATTTCAACGGATTTCTTACATTGAGTTTGGAGTGACTTATGGACAAACTGAGTGACTTATGGAACTTATGGACAAACTTGGGAAGATTGAAGGTGTGATCTCTCAATTGCACACCAAACTTGAAAAATTGTTCCACAAATATGAGCATTTGGATTGGCACTTGAAACTTCAATTCAACAATTATACTTGTTTTCAAGATTGTGAAGTGACAATGTATAATACGAACAAGTGGATAGATGAGAAATTTGCTTCAGACTTTCTTTGCTCTCTTTTCTATCATTCCTATGATTGAAATTATTTGGTGAGTGAACAGAAGAATGACACCTCCAATCAAAACTGAGTCTAAAGTGATTCCGTAGAAAGATAAATGTGTTAGTAAATTATTCTTCTATGTTGTGTGCCGATGTTGTCTTTGTTAAGGCTTTTGAACTTCTAGATATTGTGTTTGTATTGTATTAGCTTTTCTTTAAGATTTTTTTGTGTTGTTTGTGTTAAAATATTATTAATATAAGAAAACCAATTTTGTGTTTTTGTTAAACAAAGACCTTATGTGATGAATTGAGTATTTGAATGCTAGACTTTGGAATGATATTAAACTGGAAAATTAGACTTTAAACGTCTTAGACTTTATGTTCTCTATCATGATGTAAAAAATCATAAAATTCAGGGTGCATTTGAATGACGATATAACGCCATCCTTGGGGCTATAACGCTGAGTCAGCCTGAGAGCAGAGTTTTCAATGAAATGAACATGTACAAGGAGAAGATCTGAACTCAAGACAACCTATCAACTACTTCTAAAGGGTTCAAGTATGTTGAGATAGAAGACACTAGTGATTAGAAGGGTGGAGAAACAAATAACACATAACTGGAAGAAGCACTGGAAGTTCCCCAATCACCTATTGCTGAAGTCACGAGATCTAGTAGAGTAATACGACTTGTACACATATATTCTTCTTCTTTATACTATTTGTTATTAACTGATAGTGGTGAACCATGTTGCTTTGAGAAGACCACTGATGTTAAAGATTCAAGTGAGTGGGAGCATATCATGGATGAAGAAATGTTGTCCTTAGAGTTAAATTAGACTTGGGATTTGACGGTACTACTCGATAGTAAAAGAGCGCTACACAACAGGTGGATTTACATGCTGAAAGAGACGTTAGATGGTAGCAAAAGCTACATGGCAAAACTAGTTATGAAGGGTTTCCAACAGAAAGATGGGGTGTATTATACATAAATCTTTTCCCC
The DNA here is from genome assembly GCF_001263595.1 of Phalaenopsis equestris. Classification (NCBI taxonomy): domain Eukaryota; kingdom Viridiplantae; phylum Streptophyta; class Magnoliopsida; order Asparagales; family Orchidaceae; genus Phalaenopsis; species Phalaenopsis equestris. The sequence continues at coordinate 11,760 of NW_018165435.1, read as the reverse complement.
AGTGGTGATTATGACAACTGTTTGGATTGTAGGAAGATCTACAGTTGCAATCGATGGATATAAAATTAACTTTCCTACTTAGAGATCTAACGGAGGAACTGGACATGGTGCAACCATAGGGTTACATGGTTTAAGGCAAGGAAGGTCGGGCCTGCAGATTGAGGAAGAGCATCGATAGCTTGAAGCAGACCCCGATGCAGTGGTATAGAAGGTTTGACAAGTTTATGTCAAACAGTGGGTGCTCGAAGTGCCAGGTAGAACACTGTTGCTTTGTCAAAAAAATAGTAATTATTATATCTTGCTTATTTTATATATGGACGACCTGCTGATTGCAATGACAGATATGAAAAAAATCAGTGCCAGGTAGAACACTGTTGCTTTGTCAAAAAAAAAAATAGTAATTATTATATCTTGCTTATTTTATATATGGACGACCTGCTGATTGCAATGATAGATATGAAAAAAAATCAGTGACTTATAGAAATAATTATCAAGTATTATCCCTAGTAGAAGATTTTTGTTAAGATGATAATATGTTTATAGTTCAATTTTATTAAGAATAAATTATACATACATTTCCTGATATTGGTTTGATGCTCAATGATGCTCATGATGATACTATGCTAGGAGGGCTTCTGCTCGTAATGAGTCAATTTGTTCTTGAGTCAAATTGCACCTAGCACGACAGCAGCCTCCCGTGTCTGCGGCCTCAACCATCCATATATAATAATTAGAAGAAATATAAATTTTATTTAAATAATTATGTTATGTGATAGTTCACTTGAAATACCTATTTGAAATTGAGTTATTGGGGCATGTCGTAGTGTTGTAATTGCTATTCTTACAAATACTACATTGTCATGTGCTTGTTTTTCTACTCTAGTCCATTTTATTTTTAACTCTGCTAGATCTTTCTCTACCATAATGTCTTCTAAATTGAGGAGGGAGTAAATGTATGAAATCTTGCTGATGATTGTATGGTATTCATACCTCTTTCATGGGTATCATATGAAACAGCGACTCGTATGTCTATCTATACAATTTTGAAATTGTAAAAAAATTTTGAGATCAAGGTTATATGATCTAAATTTCTAGTCCTCATGATTGCAATTGAATTTACACATGTGACATGTTATATTTATGGCTTCTTACATATCCACAAACATTTTTCAGATGAGATGATATCCACTTGAAATATTTTGAAGCCCATATCAAAGACTTGACACTCATGTAAATTGATACAGATTGGTCATGGAAATTATTGAATTTCATAGTTAGATCTTTGCAAAGCCAATCTCGTATTGAAAAAAATTTTTATGTTATCTAATTCAATCCATTGTGCAGCATTGATATAACATTTTAGAAATAATTTAACTAAATTATAATAAATTAAAAATATTATTCATCTTAGAACCCCTAAAACAATCAAAAGCATTTGTGTCAAATCTATTTCTCCCATCAGACACTAATGACAATTTTGTAATATTCCATTCTAATAACAAATCAAATGCATCTTTTTAAATATTCTTTAATTCATTCTTATGTTTATTAAATGTGTGTTCCTTATTAGTGTTTCTTGTTGAGTACATTTTATCACGAATAGTATCAATATCAACAATGGTTAGGCAACACAAAGCTTTCTTAAAATTCTCTCACAGACGTTTGCAAACGACGTCTATGTACATCCTAAGAAAAGATCTATCCACATGCTCTAAGTAGCAAATGATGCTTATATGATATTATGTAAAGGTCTCCACGGGATCGAACTGGCTTAACTAAACCCTCTAATTATTATAAAATCCTTAATCATAACTCATTATGTTCAAACTCAACCACTACAAATGTTTGGAGAAGAGATCATAATTTCCATCAATACATATGACAACTTGCTAGTAGAGTTTTCATATACTTTTCCAAAAAAAATGTCCAATCAATACTAACTACTGGTCGACATAATATACATTAATGTATACTTGGCCCGAATGCCCAAATAATTCCATGAAAGTGTGTATTGTTGCTAAGTTGTAGACCTATTCATGTATTGTTATACATACAATTTTCATCATACAAAATAATGAACAATAATATGACTCCTCATAACTCCCAAAAATTATCAGATTTTTTTGTGCATCTTAAGCTTTAATGCATGTAATACATATATTAAATTTTTTGATATATTAAAATAAAAAAAAAAACACCACATACAAATGCAATGACACAAGAAATGCAATGACACAAGTAAAAATGATTGTTAGTCACAATTCACTTGCGCCTTCTATCGTGATTTCACTGTTGTAGAAGCGGCTTTTGGTCAGTTCAATTTTTTTCCTAAATCTAAACCGTAAACCAAAATAAGCAAAATTTAAAATTGTAATCTAAACCATTATTTTAACAACCAAACCAAATAAATAAAACATTTATGCTATATTTATAGAGTTTTAGGTGCAATTAACGTAGAGATATGAACCACTTTGGTCGGACAGCTCGGAGAGCTTCCCTTGACTGGATGGTATTTGGCAGATAATTAGGTGCCTTAATGGTGTCGGAATTGACCATTCTTGGGGTCGTTGGATTCGTCGATTTGATTATAGGATCACTGTAATTGGCATTTGTTTAACCTTCCAAACTTGTCCAAAAAAACTTTCAAAAGTAGTTTAATTGTTTGATCTGAGCTTGATTTGACTCAAATTTGACCAATTTTGATATCATTGGATCCATCTTGTCGAACCGGCCAGTTTGACTATAAGTTTAATGAAATCAGAGTTCTGGATGACTCTTAATCAAAGTTTGAACGTTTCTTACTCCAAAGATTATCTCAAGATTCATGTTGGATGATGGAGATTTGTTAGAGGCCTATCCATATTCAATTTATATTACACACAAAAAAAAAGAAAAAAAAAAGAAGTAATCATTTTTTGCTACATTTGAAGAAATTTAAATAGAATCATACAAAATGCAATAAATCACTAAAACAAAATTTGCATTACATACTATAAAATTCTCATATATTCACGTATCACACACTCAAGTATTTATATTCACTCACATACCATCTTAATATCTATATTACATATGATTTAATATATGTATGAAAAGTTATATTTTATTTTATATATTGACTTTAAGTGGGAATAGATGGGGTAGATGAGGTAAAAAATCCCTTATTCACCAAATATGATAACCGACCATTTTGATTTGCTACCAAAATGTTTCATCATTTAGATAAAACTAATTTAACATTCAAACTAAGGGCTAAAACCTAAATAAGATAAATTGAAGACAATTTAGCAGGTAGATATCAAATGAAAATATAATAAAGTATGTGGATGCATTTGAAAGCTTGCATTCTAATCGCTCAAATAAATCACCACTTCAACACATGACAATACCATGGGCTTGCAAGTACTATTAAGAATTCTATGTTGCAACTTGAGCATGAATTGATCCCCAAAAAAAGAAATAGAGTTGGTCATATGAAGCTTCTCAAATTACGCACACATTATCTATATATATATATATATATAATACTTAAATTTTATTTCATATCTATATCAAAACATTATTATTTTTATAATTATGTAATCATACTATGTATGTTCAAAGTTATTATGGTTCTCAAATATTACTTTTGTAGTTCATATTTTTCAAACTTCCATTAAACATCTCATTGGCAAATTAAATTATTTATAACTTCTTTAAATGCATTAAGAAATTTTTTTTTTTTTTGCTTTTCCATGGTATAATGATTATAAGAAGCCGCTCCACATAAATTTTCGAACAAAAAATATATATATTTTTAAGTTTCCTATTACAAAAAAAAAAAGATGAAGAAGAGGGAGCTGGTAAAGCACAAAATGAAGTTGTCTTTAATAAAAAATGCATCAAGGAATTGTGTTTAACATAAAACGAATGATGTGCATGTGTTTAACATAAAACACATGAATATCATAATTTTTACTTCTTTTTAAATATGAGGGCCACAACCAGCTTTATTCAGATGAAAGAATGAGTTACAAAATGATATTTAAATTACAACTCACTAAAACCAAAAGACAACCAAAAACTAAGAAAATTAACACCCCTAATTGACAAACAAGTAACAAATAAAAACAACAAGAACAAAACTCAAACACTAAGAACAACTAAGAAACACTCTCAACAACACTCCAACATCACAACAACATCAACATAACTCAAATAACACCCCTACAACCACAATAATCTCAATGGAAAATAGACAGTCCACAAAGGACGCTAAAATCTGCAAAGAAAAACAAACAAGAGAGCAACACAAATACCATAAAAAAAAGAAAGAGACAGAGAAAATTAAAAACCAAATAAGACAAAACAAAAACCAAGGAAAAATAAAAGCAAGAACAATTCACCATAGCTTAGAACTTACCTATAGAATAACATTTAAATTCTATTCAAAATTTTGAAATAAAAAAATTTATTCAGAAGTTGGTTGAATTTTAATAATGTGGATACTCATCAATGCTCAATACAAAACTCAACATTAAAAACATATAACCAATCTCAACATATAACAATGATTTAAGGCAGAGAGAAAAGTGGTTTAATAGCAAAAGCAACAACAAAAGCCTAAAAGAAGCAAAATATCTCCAATGAAGAGCATCCCTCAAGAAAATAAAAATAGTAGGAGCACCAAAAGCAACCTATAAACACAAAAACAAAAATAACAACCTCATATTAAAAACTTCAATAACTAAAAAACGATACATCAACTCCAACAACTCAAATAACAAAAGTAACAAACAACAAAATTAAGAAAACTGCAAGACAATCACAAAGGGCAATACAAAGAAAAATTATTATTATCAGAAAAGCTAAAAGTTAAAACTTATAAAAAATCCTAATAGAATCAGTAATACAATTTTTGAACTTCCATTTCCTAGTCTTTTAATAGATCATTCAATAAATACATCAAATATTAAAATTAACAGAAGAATATTTATTTCTGAAAAATCCTAGAAGTCTGTTAAAACTAAATAACATTAGCGATAACTTGAGTAGCCAAAATTAAAAAAACTTTTGTTAATTTCATAAGAAAAACCATCAGAATGATAAATAACGTGATAAATATTACATGTAGCAAGAAAATAGTTACTATTAGGTAATAAATTTTTAAGAAGCAGATGAGAAAAAAGGCATTTAAAATATAGATGATTGTGATTTTTAAGGTTATTCAAACATAAAACTTAAGCATAATTAATATTGGTGTCTCTTAAAGAAAAAAATTTCAGAAGTTTTGAGACATTTAATAATTACTTCCACATATGAATAGTATAATTTAAGGAGAAACCCTTAAACCACCCTTGATTGAACCACCTAACAAAAAGATGGCAATTAAAAATAAATAAATAAACATTTTAGTGAGAATAAATATAACCATTATTTCAATGATAAGTAAATGTTGACCTCACTTTTGGGTGAGGGTTTTGTGTCTTTCCTTTAGTGACTAGGATCTAGCTTTAGGACTTTCCTAATGACTATCTTAGCATCTTAGAAATGGTACCCACATTCTCCTCATACATTTCAAACAAATCTCTGTTCCCTATGTTGGTTCTATATGTGATCAATAATCTTTAATACAAAGATTAGAGATTACATAAGGGAATCCTAATGAGAATTCTTATAGGACCTTTGGATCATAGGAAAACATTGTACTGTTCTACATATTTTTGAACTTCAATGCATTGCATCATCATTCATAATCTCCATTATCATCATAAACATTACATTTTCATATCACTGGGTTGCAGTCATTACACCCATGAGGTTGACCAAAATTATTTGGACTCAGTTTCTCCTAAAATACCCCACTTGAATGTTTTAATTCTTTAAAATTTCCCACAATTGCAATTGAATCACACAAACCATTTGATATTATCATTTAGACCATTTGAAACCCAATAATTGCAAAAATACCTAATTTTCTAAAAAATTACCAAAATGCCCCTGGACCCCCAAAATATCAAATTTTCCAAAATCTCCCAGAGTCACTGATAAGTCCTAAAAATCACACTAAATCATTTCTTACGTCTTCCTGAGAATTTTGACTGTAATATTATCATAGAGAATTTTGACTGTAATATTGTCATACTTCCGGATAACTTTTTGACACTTCGACATTAAAATAATTAATATTTAAAAAATGCTTTAGGGATCATAAAACCTTCCACTTTGATTGAAAATAACCCCAAACACTGTCGTTTGACTTCAAATTTCTTCCTGAACCACCTCGAGCCTTTAAATCAACCTTTTGACCACTTTGACCAAAGTCAGCCAAAATTACCAAAATGCCACTAATGGACCAAAAATTCCCAAATCCTCCAAATTCATCTCAAACACCACTAAAATCAATTTTTGACCATCTATTGGATAGAATTTGACCAAATTCACTCGCTTTGACAAAAATCGTCAAATTATGTTTCATGATACTTCAATTTCAAATTTAACATGTCTAGATCCAATTTCAAATGAATCCAAATCAATTTAATCAATCCATGATCAATTTTCAAAACGATCGATCGCAAACCAAAAATTCGATGAAAGTTAAATTTGACGCATTTTTTGACTCGATCGCAGAAAAATGGTCCGAACGACCCCAGATGACAAAGCGGACCACGCGAGCATGTCTAGAATGTCGATTTCACCTAGGGAGAACGTTCATTTCACAACAAACAGACGTTCGACAAAAAAAATGCACAGGGAGATTTAAATAATATATATAT